>NW_020171397.1:0-170513 GCF_001481775.2 Trichoderma gamsii | reverse complement strand
ATAATTAAAAAAAATATAATAATATTTACTGCTAAATATATATTTTTAATAAATTAAAAAATTAATATAAATATTAATTAAAATAAGTTAAATATAAGGAATATATAATAAATTACTTTTTAAATTATATAATTATATACTATAGTATATATAAAAAAGAAAAAAGCTAATTTTATTAAATTACTTAAAAACTAATATAAATAAGCTATAATTTTAAAAACTATTTAAAATAAAAATAAGGAAATAAAGCCTTAATTAAGAGATATTATTATTTAATTAAGGATTAAAATAAAGAATTAAAATACTAAAGTATTAAATAAAACTAAACCTATTTAAATAATATTTAAATTAACTTAATTAAAAGTAATAGTAAAAAACTATAAGTTAAAGGATATATTAATTAATCTTTAATTATAATATATATAAATAATAATATAAATTATAACTTTATTACTTTTTAAATAGTAAATTTACTTAAATTATTATATACTAAGAAAAAATAACTTATATATATATTTAATATTACTATACTTAATGCTAAGATAATAATTAATTATAAAACTAATTATCTCTTAATTATAATTATTAATTATACTAAGATTATTAAGTTTAATATTATACCTTTTAAAAACTATAATATTTTACTTAAATATCCTTAATTAAAATAAAATAACCCACTAATTAATTAAAAAATTAAATAAATACTTTAAGATATAAATATTACCTAGGAGCTATAACTAAGCTATAAAAAGGGTAAGGAAGGCAAAAATACACCTATAGATTTAAAAATAAAATCTTATATATAATAAAATAAGGAAAAAATAAAAAAAATAAAAATAAAACTTAAGAAAAAAGTTAAATTTAATATAAAAAAATTATTAATATTATTTTAATATAAATATAAATAAGTTAAAGGAAAATAAGTATATATTAATTAAATTATTATATAAATAAAAATAAAATTATAAGCTTTAAATAAAATATTATTAAAAGTAAAAGAAAAAGAAAAACTTAAAGAATTAAAAGAAACTTTTTTAAAAGTACTTTAATAATATAAAAAGAAATATAAAAAATTATTTAATTTAATATTAGAAATAATATAACTGCTTTACTTATAATAAAATTATTATATAAATTTTATAAATAAAAAAATAATAAAGTTTTTTTTAATTTATAATTTTAATAAAGTAAAACTTAAAATACTTTAAGAATAAATATAAAAATAGCTAAAAAAAGAGTATATTAAATTATTTATATTACTAATTAAATACCTTATTATATTTATATTAAAGAAAAATAAAAAACTTAAATTAATTATTAACTATAAATAGCTAAATAAAATTATAATTAAAAATTAAACCCTATTATTACTTATTATAGAAATTTAAGATTACTTAATTAATATAAATTAATTTACTGCTTTAAACCTTAAGGGAGTATATAACTTAATTTATATTTATAAAGGGGATAAATAAAAAATAATATTTAAAATATATTATAAATTATTTAAATATTTAATAATATTATTTAAATTTATTAATATATTAGTAATATTTTAATAAATAATTAACTATATATTATAAGTATATATTAATAACTTTATAATTATATACTTAAATAATATTCTTATTTTTTTAAAAACCCTTAAAGAATATAAAAAATATATTTATAAGGTATTATAAATACTATAAGATATTAATCTCTTAGTAAAATTAAAAAAATATTATTTTTATATTTAAAAAATTAAATTCCTAGGATATTTAATTTTATTAAAATAAGTTTAAATAAATTTTAATAAGCTTAAAGTAATTTAAAACTAAGAATTTTTAAAGATAAGAAAGGGAATATAAAGCTTCTTAAGCTTAGTAAATTATTATTAAAAATTTATTAAAAACTATAGTAAAATTATTAAATTACTTATTAATATTATTTAACTTAAAAAAAATAAAAAAGGTAAGAAAAAATTAAAAAATAAAAAACTTATATATAAATTAAAAATAAAAGTAATATTTAAATAACTTAAAAATATATTTTTTAATAAACTTATATTTATTATATATAATCTTAATAAATTATTAAAAATTAAGATTAATTTATTAAATTTTACTATTAAGGGAGTACTTATATAAAAAAATAAAAATAAGAAAAACTATTTAATAATATTTTTTTTATAAAAACTATATAAATTAAAGCTAAAATACCTTATATATAATAAAAAATTTATAGTAATTTTTAAAGTATTTAAGGAATAAAAATATTATTATTTAAGAAATAAGTATAAAGTTAAGGTTTATATTAATTACTATAATATTATATACTTTACTAAAACTTAAAAACTTTTTATATAATAAATATAATATTTTAAAATACTCTTAAACTTTAATTATAAACTTATTTATTATAATAGCACTATTAATAAATAAGTAAATACCTTAAGTAAAAAAGAAAAATACTTTAAAGAAATCCTAAAATTTAAAGCTTAAATTTTAAGAAAGAACTATTAAAGAAACTATAAATAAATATAAGTTAATACCTTATTTATTATAAAAGAATATAACCTTATTTTTAATAAAATAAGGGAATATATAATAAATATAAAATTAAAAAAACTCTTAAAAAAAGTAATTATTAAGGAAGGCTTATTAAAATAAGAAAGAAAAATTTAAATATTACTAAAGTTATAATTAAAAGTAATCTAAGACTTATATTATAGTATAATTATAATAATATACTATAGTATTTATATTACTTAAAACTATACTATTTATTACTATAAATTTCTAAGAATAAAAAATAAAATTTTAAAAGTTATTAAAAAATATAATATATATAAGAAAATAAAAAATAAAAGGCATTAACTATATAAAATACTATAATTATATTTAATTTTAGAAAGAAATTAAAATATTATTATATTTAATTATATTACTAATTTACTTAAGTTAAAAGATTTATTAATTAAAAAATAATTTAATAATATTTTTATAATTATAAATAAACTTTTAAAATAAGTATATTTCTTATTATATAAGAAATTATATATAATAAAAAACTTAGTATATTTTTATATAAGATATATATTTATTAAATATAAAATACTAAAAGAAATTATATTAAATAAAGGAAGTACCTTTATATTTAAATTCTAGTAAAAATTAATAGTTAAACTTAAAACCTATTATAAATTAAGTACTATATTTTATTTATAAATAAATAAATAAATAAAATAAATAAATTAAATTATTAAAATATACTTATAATATTATATTAACCTTTAATAAGATAACTAAGTTAAAATATTATTAATTACTTAAATATAATATAATAGCTTTATAATAGAAACTATAAGAGTTATACTATTTTATACTAATTATAGGTTTACACTAGAAGCTTATAGACTACTTTATAATAGTTTAAATATAAATAATATATATATTTTTATAAGAAATATAATTTAATTATAAAAAAAACTTAAAGTTTAACTTAAATTCTTTAAGTAATATATAAAGGAATATATTAATTAAATAAGAATTAAGGGACTAATCCTTTAAAAGGGAGATATAATTTACTTACTATAATATTTATATAATAAAAAATTACTAAATATTAAAATAAATAAGCTAAGTAATAAATTAAATTTTAAAAAACTTAAATTATTTAAAATTTTAAAGAAAATTAATAAAGTTAATTATAAATTAAACTTATTTAAAAATATAAGGTTAAAAATAGCTATTTTTTATATATTATTACTTAAGAAAGTATTAATAAATAAAAAAATAAGTAAATTAATTATAAATAAAATTATTATTTAAAATATTAAGGAAAAATATAAAATTAAAAAATTAACTTATATATAAATAAATAAAATAATTAAAGAAAAAGAGTATTTTATTAAATAAAAAGGTTATAATAATAATAAGAACTCTTAGGTATTAAAAAAAGAACTTAAAAGGAACGCTTAAATAATTCTATAGGAATTTTATTAGTCTCTAAGAGTAAAAATAATAATAAGTTTAACTTAAAGGATAATTAATTAACTTTATTAATGGACTAAAATAAGCTAATAGCAGTAAAATTAAGCGCTAATAAGGCAGCTTAATAAATAGCCTCCGCCTTACACTTCTCTTACTTAACTTATTTTAACTCCTTTAAATTATTAATATCCTATATAACTATATATATTATTTTCTTTAATTAAAATTACTTTTTCTTTTAAATATACTTAATTTTAGTATTAATAGCTTTTTACTATTCCTCCGCTGCCTTTAGCTTATCCTTAAATTAAGTATAAAAAGAGGTAATCCTTTATAACTATATAAGGGAAAAAGAATAAGTATTATATAAAGATTTATTATCCCTTATATACTTAATATACCTAATGGAATTTTTTTTAAATATTTAATACTTAAAAAAATAATATTTTTTTTTATTTAAATAATAAATATAATTCTTTATTTTAATAAAATAAAATAAAATAACTTTTAAAAGAATATTATAATATATAATCTTAAAATAAGAACTTTTATAAATACTTATTATAATTATTAATATAAGATATAATAGAATAATAAAAGAGTAAAAAGGAACCTATAAGGAAAAAAGTAAATATTTATACTTAAATAAGTAAGGTCTTAGGGATAAAATTAATAAAAAAGGAGTATTATATTATAACTTAACTCTTATAGTTATACTAATAGGCCTATAGGGTAAATAGGGCTGGATTAACTTAGGATTAGCTAATTAATTAAAGGAGAATTAAGGAAATTTCTTTTAATTTATTATTAAATTAATAAAATAAATATTAATTTATTTATAAATTAACTTATTATTTATTAATTTAATTTAGGTAATTAAATATATAAGTTTACTTTACTATACTTATTTAAATAACTTAAATAATTAATTATTAATATAAAATTAAAATTATAATACACTTTATACTATTTACACTTTAATAACTTTTATTACTTACTATTTATATTACTTAAAGATCTCTTAATTACTCTGCTAATATAAACCTAGAATTAAACTTTAGGTTTATCCCTTAGGAAGCCCTTATATTACTAACTATTTAATATATGGTTTATTATAGTTACTTAAAAAATCTTAAGTATCTTTCTAAATAAGAGTTATTAATATATAATATCTTAACCTATACTATTATACTTAAGTATAGGGTAAGTTCTTAATTTATAAACTAAGGCATTAGTTTATATTAATAAAGAGATATAAGGAATTTAATAAATAAAGTAATTATATAGCTAATAAAGTTATAAATAATTAATTTAATTATTATTTAAAAGTACTATATTAATAATTAACTATTTAAGTTTTATTTAATAAGTATAATAAATAATCTTATATAGTAAGTTATTTTAAGTAGCTTATAATCTTAATTATAATCCTCTAGGATAGCTTACTTTAGTGTTTATAATCTATTATAGGTAGCTTATAATATAAAACATAATCTTCTCTTAATTGGTTTATTAGTCTGTAGTATTTCCGTAGGTATATATCTTATAGTTGTTGGTTTGTAACAGTAGCGTATGAGAGTCCTCAACTAGTCGGGCCTGATTCAGAAGAGAACAATAATGAAAGAGATGACTGTTTAGTGTCTAAAGTGTCAATGGAGAAAATGAACTAAAAGAGACTGGCGAAATTGTATAGAAAGATCTTGGTATATCAGTTTAGATATCGGGAGACAGGACCACTTATATATGTTAATCTAAGAGATCTCCGCAGCCAGATGGGACTGGTGCTCCCTAGTTCAGCACAAATACCATAAGCTGGGAAAAATTAGCCAGTAGGCCTCTGTATATGCTTATTATTGCAAGTAAGCTAGCTCCTCTTCTAAGTAAATGATGGGGCAACCTCGATCAGGCTGTGGCAAACCCCACTAGGCAATTTTCGAGGTGATACGATAGGTCACATAGCGGACATAGGAGATAAAGTAATACTATAGGAATAAACTATGTAGCTTGGCCTTGCTTATAAACTTGTACTGTGGATGTTAAAGTGGCTGGGGTAATAGATGTAGGGAAACGTTACATGCATCCAGAACCTTAATTATGTCATCCAGCACTCCAGAGGAAGTCTCGGCTATTGCTATTGCTATTGCTGCTGTTCCTACTACTGCTACTATTCAAATGTAGCTGGCAGTTGTATGGTGGACTATCTGACTTGTTGAGTTACAATTGGGGTGCTGGATAACTTCCTCTATCAATATGACACGGCAGCCTTTATTCATATTTTTCTTCATTAATTTCTAGACGCTGCTAAGACCTCGTAGAACTGTTCATTATAATTACTCTATACGTTCGGCGATTGCTTTCTGAACCGCGTACATACTTTCCGGCCACCAAGTCCCATCCGCCTCAGCAGATCCAAGACTCAAATCTTGGGTCTCTGCAAATGCTAGTATCCGTCCCAATTCCCACTGCCCAATGCTACCAATCCACCACACGCCATCCAAAAGCATAACGAGAACCAGCCAGTGGGCAAAGATATTCATGGCCAGCCGTTGCGCCGCAGTAAGTGGCACACCTTGCTCGGGAGAATTGGGGTTGCTTTGATTTACTGCCACTGGCATATAATCCAAGGCTGATTGAACAAGTTGGAGAAACTCAAATGGTACCTTGTTCACAAAGGACATGATGATTCGCCGTAGTAGATTAGATGGCCTGGCGGATGTCGCGGAAGCCATATAGTTCCTCAGCCACGGAGAGGCTTTGTCTAATTTGCCACATTGAAAGAAACCCGATGTAGCATACATTATTTGTGATGGTTCTGGTCTTGACTGGCAGGTAGAGAAGACCTTTGCAAAAAGTTGCTCCAGAAGCTTGAGAGACGCAAGGCAGACTTGTAGATCGGAATTCTGAACATTTGGATCGTGAGCGAATAAGTTGTTTTCTTCCATGCAGACGGCCTGTGCCCGTGCGTCGAGCTTCTCCAAGGCGGTGCTGTATGTAGCAGACACTATTGGCATCAGTAATTGCTTCGTTTCCTCTGAAGGGCCGTCTTCAGGAAAGTAAACATCGTCGCCAGGCAAGCTACTTGAACATGAGGGGCCATCGTGTTCCACAGTCAAAGTTGGGCTCAGCAACTCATCTCCAACATCGTCGCATGTGCTGTTTAGTAGGCCAATATACGCTACAGAAGCAGCACGTATTGAAGTTATCCACTGTGACTGCATTGGCAACAAGTCGTTGGATAATATTTCTCCGGTTCGCCTCGCTTTCTTAGCAAGCAACACCCGTACAGTGTGGTCGGACAATGCATACAGCACC
Source organism: Trichoderma gamsii (assembly GCF_001481775.2). NCBI lineage: Eukaryota > Fungi > Ascomycota > Sordariomycetes > Hypocreales > Hypocreaceae > Trichoderma > Trichoderma gamsii. The sequence continues at coordinate 163,227 of NW_020171397.1, read as the reverse complement.
ATCAGTGCAGCATTAGCCAAGACTGTATCGCAGAGATCGTCATATATAGCGCCCTGTAACTGGTGAAGGGATGTTCTGTGATGCTGATCTGCTAGAGCAAGCAGCCTTTGTATCTCGTCCAATCTCTCCAGAGGCGCCGGCGAGTGCTTTAGAATGTCGTAGCACTTACACACAGCCGATAGAGCCAGTATAGACTCCATGACAGGCCTGCTACCAAAGGCAAGATTCGGAATGCCCACATGGAGAGCGTAGAGATCTTCTGAATTATAGGGGATGACGCGGCTAGTATGTGTAATGTAATGACTTAACAGCTCAAGCTCCTCAGAGTTGAGAGCATGAGATGCCCGCGACCCTTCCGGAACTCTTGAAGCAAGATATGGCGATGCGGAAGTAAAGCCGGAAACACTTGAACAAGCATCGTCGGAGCGGGCTTCGAAGCTCTTCGGGCTGGCTTCGATGAGACTCAAGTATCCCAGACCTGGGATTTCTGGTGCAAGCAGGTCCGGATCAGGGCTGATTTGTTTTGATTTGGGCCTGAAGCGCTCGTCCTGGAAGGTATATTGACACTCGTGATTCCGCTTCTTGCAACGTGTGCAAACAGGGAGTACTTCGTCGCACTGTTTGGGCGGTCAGCGATCATTTAATTCAGCATCTCAACCTTGTATAATCGCAGCTCACCTTCTTCCTCTGTTTCTTGCATCTCAAGCAGCCCTTTCTGGATTTTTCATGTGAACGGCGGTGTTTGTATTCTCTGGAAATACTTGTAAGAAGCGTAGGCATTTTCGCGGTAATCTCTAAACTTAGAATTGACTCCTCGGTGACAGTAACTCGAGTCATTAGAACTATGCTTTATATTTAAAGATGGGTTTGAAAGGCATGCGCTAAACCGCAATTAAAGTCCCGCTAAGTGAATTTGGAATTGGCGGCTATTTGGAATTTGAAATCCGGCTGTGCTTGGCTGTGTTTGGGCCTAGGCATCGAGAAACAAACCATGCGCTTAGTCTGTTTAGACTTTGGGGCTGAGCTTTAGAAGGAAGGCCTGCAGACAGCAGAGCCCGAGAGCCCGATAGATCGATCAACTTTCAAGCGACATTACGCGTTGAGCGGAATGCCCGCGGACCAGCACGGACAAGCACGGAGCAAAGCCGCGTAACGGCATGGATTGAGTACTTGAATAAGTGAATAAGAGAGTCGTGAGACCTGCCTGCTTCAGCGGTTTCGCATGCTTGTTCGCATGCTTGTTCGGCATGCTTAAAACTATAGTTAACTGACATCGTTGCTTGAGTTGCAAATTGTTCAAGACTGTTCACAGACTTTGCTAGAGATGCGCAAGTTTGCATTGGCATAAAAACTTTCTGCCAGGACTTCGCGAATTCAATATCCTGAAACGTATCTCTTTATCTCCATATCGGCAAAGGATCGAGCGCTAATCGCTTATACGGCCGCTATTCGCTTAAGTCCTGCGGCACATCAATAGCAACCACTACCTAGGTACTATATTGTGTAGGTAGCCATTAGCACTCTTGGGAGCTGCTCTTATTTAGGGCGCCACTTCGAATGTAACTCACCGCGCAATGACTTGCCAAGGGGTCAGACGTCCTCGGGAACATTAGCCGTAGCCTAGACCAGGTTGACGTTTTGCTGAGATTGAGCTTGATGCACATCATATTTGCATCGTCGTCAGCATAAGCTGCGTCTGCTTCTGGAAAGTCTGTGGCGTTAACGACTCAGCCAGGCATAGTCGCCAAGGAAATCGAGCGGTGTGAGGATATACAAGTCGTGTGATGTTGCAAAGGCCTGCTATAAGTCAAGAAATACGGTTGATTCGTACGCATCGGGCGTTTTTTCGTAATATTTGCTGATACTTGGCTTGAGTCGCGTAGGACGTGCGGCATAACCGACTATCCTTTTCCTCATTTCCCTGAATTAGTAATTATCATCAAGACGCATCAGTAGATCAAGTACCTGTCGGCAAATCAAGTGTCTGCCGGCTATATGCCTATCGATATACCAAGTGCCTATCTGTATACCGAGTGACTGTCGGCAAACAAGGTGACTACAGGTAGCACTGAGCAGACCATAGTATGTTGTCCGAAGAAGATGATGGCTGTATTTGTCGATTGTCTAGTTGGAAGAGATATTTGTCCGTGTAGTTGAGTTGTTAAAGTCTGGCAAGAATATAGGCCGCTTAGTCGTCCGGGTGAACATTTGCCATCGCCAATGACAAGACGGTCGATTTTATGAGGGCTTTGGCGACTATCTCCTCAATTCCAAGATCAGCACTGAGCAGTTCACTCGGGTACGCGTTCCTTGGAGTTTCTCCCACCACATCATCAAGACTGAGGTTTCAGTGGCACCGCTCACTTTAAGTATTTCAGAACTCCAGACACTACGTGTTTAATTATCTATGATCAACATGGATAGATGTTCAAGTTTCTATCGAAAGTTTCTCGCTAACTCTGTAAAAGCTGTGGATTGCCAGATTAGGGCCGAAGCCGCCTCTTCAAATACGCTCGCCGTCTTCATCCACAGCGTATTTGCATGCAGTCTTGGGAAGTTTGACACAAAATGGCTCTTCATTGTAGTGCAATGCCATGGTTATATGCCACAGTATATATGTGTATATGTATATTCCATTGTTGGACGCAGGAGTGTCTGGTTCACAGGCTGCGAGAACTTCCACCGCTTGAGCAACTTGTTCGAGCAGATTTCGCTGCATGATTCTTAGGGAAACTCTTACAGGGCTTACACTTATATCTAGTGTACTTTACATCCTTCTAGTGTATTTCACTTCCATCTAGCGTATTTCATGTCCATCTAGTGTATTTGCAATTTTTGCCCTGAGCTTGAGCCTAGAGCAGGCAAGTAAATGTCGACATGTCATTTAATAGCAGAGGATCATGAATTCCAAATATTGCCATCTTCCAATTCCAAATACCCGTATCCTCGTCGTTGTAGGATCGTATTATAACATTTTTAATTGTCTTATAGCATCATGATGCCTACGAAGTCTAGTCATCAGGTGCATAAACGATACCGAGCAAGTGGTCTGCCTGACTAGGTCCATCGAGCCGCGATTCGAGCGTATTCCTTCAGGCGTATGCCCCACAGCGTATTCGCTTATTACAACAGGCATAGTGCGCTTGTGCCAAAACCAAACTCAAATACACACCAGACGATTTTGTAGCCCAGCTTGACTGTAACCGGTTTAGCCAAAGCGTTTAGTCTGAAGAGAGCCACTTAATTGGCACAGCTCTGCCGCACCTATGGGATACGCTCCTGCTGATTTCCAAAGGATAGACCCCTATTGGCTGCCCCTGAATAGAGCTTTGGCTACTCCAGACTTTCAGAACTTCCATCTGACCCGCGCCCCAAATACGCCTTGTTGAGCTAACCCAATATGGAACATTTGAAGAAGCAAAGTATTTGATATCGGCTTCGAGATGATGTATAAGTACGCCACGAGTTACGGTTGGAAAGGAAAGAATAAGACAGAGTAGCTCTACCATTAGTCTCAACTACACTGAGAAACTAGCGTAATACTTCAATCAACCAACATGCGTGGCTTGTTTTTCATCTCGACTCTGGGGAGCTTGGCCGCCGGCTTTGCTCTGCCCAACTTTCCTGTAAAGGGCCATGAATGGATTCCAGGAGGACCAGAAGATAGTGAGATTACAGAAACGACTCTTCCATACACAGGAAACTGACAGTACATTTTCAGGTCGATCTCCTTGCCCTGGCATCAACGTCCTTGCCAACCACGGCTACCTTCCACGCAATGGCAGGAACATCGATCTGCCAACTCTTCAAAACGCCGTCGCAGCTGCATACAACTATGCTCCCAACACTTTTGACGATGTCTTTGCGCAGGTTCAAAGCATGCAGCTCTCAACCACGGGAAACATTTCCACCTTCAATCTCCATGACGTGACCAAGCATGGTTACATGGAGTTTGACGGATCGTTGTCGCGCAATGACGTTTACTTCGGAAATGCCGAGCGCTTTGATCCCAAGATTTGGAAGACCATGTCTGACAGAATGGCTTTGAATAAGGTCACGAGGGATCCCATGTCCAAGTATGTGACTGTGGAAACGGCGGCCAAGGCGAGGGCTGCGCGCGTTGCAGACGCGATGAAGGCCAACCCGACCTTCAATGCTTCGGCTCTTGAGATGCAGGGCAGCCCCGGCACGACGGCTCTGTATTTGACCACGCTGTGGGATGATTCTGTTGGAGCTGCTCCTAAGGAATGGATCAAGATGTTCTTTGGTAAGTCGACCTGCTGGCTAATTGCTATATACTGTCTGTTAGGACTGCGCTGATACTTGAATAGAGTTGGAACGTCTCCCTTTTACTAAGCCAAAGACCCAGAAGACTAATATGGATATCGGAAACATGTTTGCAAAGGTCTCGGCCGTGCAAGTCTAAGTTTAAACAATCAGTACGCATTGGATTGCTCATAATGGCATTCTTGAAAGCCGGAGTTGGGGGTTAGAGAGAAGCTTGCGTTGTTGTTTCTTTTATTTGTTTGTAAGCGTGTCTACTTGAGCGTCAATAGATGTTGGTATTGAGAAAGCAAGAATCTGCTTTCTACTACATACCAATTTACTAGATTAGATTAGATAACAATTACACCTACAGGGCTTTTAGATTGTTTATATATATATATACAAGCCACGCTTAGCTCAGTCTGTTTCCAGTGCACTAGATCCGTCATATACAGACTAGATATAGCCCATTCATGACTGTTTACATAATGCTACATGCATCTACCGCCATTACATCAGCTCTATTCATTATACGGTCGCGAAGTGGGTCCAAGGAGTCGTCAAGGTCCTCCCAGTAAATGTGGTTCATCCAGCCTCCTCTCTGCTCTTCCATAACTCTAGCCATGGTCCGCACACACTCTTCATCGGTTTCAGACAACGCTGCCATCACCAGGAAGACTCGCTTCTCAGGATTGCGCCCACTATTCGCAAGGTAGATCTGGTTATACGTGGGGTTGTTAAGTTTCTTTAGCTCGTCTTCAAACATCATGAATATCGTCATCATGCGCGCCGTTACCCAAGGAAAGTTGAGACTCGAGTATGGAAAAGGACCGCTGACATCTGAGCTAATGTCTAACCGGATGGCCTCGAGCAACTCTCGCCGTGACAGGTCTTTGGGCTTTGGAAGCTGGGGTAGCGCAGGCATGGGGTCGTTGTCGGACTCTAAGCGGAGCGGATGGGGTCCACCGGTGTCAGCGGAGCGTTGTCTGAAGGATTCGGCATCTGAGCGCAAATTGAGCAACAAGGTTTGCCTGCCAAGATCCTCATTGGGGATACGGTCGATGTTCCATCCAGATTCGCGGTACAATAGAAGATTGGACTTTGTACTGAAGAAACGGTTCGCGGCCACATCCAGCATAGCATGTATGGAGTTGGCTTGCCCTCTGCGCTTGGCTCGTTGGCGCTGTGCCATATGAGTACCCGTCTTGTCAACTCGGCTGCTGAGTGCTTGGGGGAAGTTTGACGTAGGGGGCTGGCCGTCGGCGTAGAAGGCTGCTCGGAACGTCTCCCCCAGAGAAGCAAACAGCCCAATAGGCCGGTCGAGATACTTCTTCTGTACGAGCATGTTGTGTAGGTGGATTATAAGCATTGGCTCGGGTATCTGATCCCAGAGCAGCTGGCCGAAACGGTAGGCAAGCTCCAAACCTTCAGCCAATCCGACGCCGCAGAGGAAGGGCGAGTATTCCCAGAGGCCATTAGCGTTGCTGCTGGAAAAGCGAGAGGGTGGCAGCGTTTGCAGCCCAGACATGTACTTGGACTCGCCTAGCCAATCTCGGAAGTCCCACAACAGACCTTCAAGTACAGCGATTTGTCCCTGGTGTCGGCTGGGGTCGCCGTGCAGCATGCTATCTCGCTCCAGCAGCTGCTTCAGCACGTCGCTGCCCTGTAAATAGCCCTTGCCAGTTCTCTGGCTTTCACGATCCAGAAACAGGTCGACGTCTCGCCTCGGCCGAAACCCACTCTTTGGTGGCTCCAACACATGCCCCCTGAAGCTGTTGATGGACCAACCCCGCGAGATCATCAGTGAGTCGACTATACACTGCAGTTGGAACACCAAGCTTGGGCTGATGCACTTTTTGACATCGGTTCCGGGCTTTTGCATGGCAAGAGAGCTGTTCTCTATGAGTTAGAAATCATCGTATTGACAGGGAAAAAGAGTAGAAATGGCTCACGTCACAATGCCGGCAAACTCGTTGATGCCAAAGAGTCGCACGTGCTCGCGCCACTGACCGTCGGCGGCCCAGTCGACCTTTTCGTACACATGGTGTTCCCCTTTCATCGTGTTGCGCTGGACCACAATGCTGGAGTATACGTTGACAAGATCGTAAAGCCAGTTGATGGTATAGGATCGACGCCAGCGCAGTCTCTGCTCCTTGGTGGCGCGCCGAAGGTCCAGGGTTGGATTCCACTTGTCTATCTGCTGAAGCATGCGCTTGGTCGGCTTACCGCTGCGAGTGGCCTGAAAATCGATCACGAAGTCTATGAGATCTTGATATGCGTAAATGAGGAATTGTTCCTTGACGTCCAGATTGGCCTCTTCCATCTTCTCTGTCCGCCCATCCGCATTCGAGACCCTATGAATCGACATTGAGAAGTTGCTCATTGCCTTTTCTATATTGCCACGTGTGATAGTTCGCATAACTATCTCATATGACTCGTGGCCAGGAAATTCGATCATGATTGCCGCCTCGGCCCGCTTGACCATGGCCGTGGACAGATCTGCTAGAGTAGCCGCTACGGCGCCATTGAGGCCTTTGTACGCAACGTCATGCCACACGCCGCTCATGTACAGCCGCAGGTCGATACTCTCCTCGAAGAGAGCATAAACAGCCAGGAGATAGTCGGTGACGATGCCGTCCGCGTCCTCAATGATGCGGTAGCTTTCGAGCGGAACCTGATCCAACGTTGGGGGCTCAGGCTTGGCTGCCTGTTTGCTCTTCTTGGCTCGCTTGCCACCCTTCTTCTTCTTGCCTCTTCCTGGCCGAGCTTGGCGGCGCTGGTGCCCGGCGGCAGTTGACTTTGGCTCATCAGACTCCTCACCGTCGCTAGAGTCTGCGGCAGCTGTGTCAGGCCCGTCTTGCGCAGAGTTTCCAAGGCCAAGTGCTGCGAACTTGTTGGAAAAGTTGGCCTTCTCGACCTCGGCGTCGAGTTCGGCGTCGAGTTCAGCTTCTTTTCCAGCATTGGTACGGGAAGCCTGGCTCCGAGTCTCATTCTGCTGATCCCGCGCCCAAGCAGGGCCGCCGAGAACTTCAAAAACCTCATGCAGAGCATCAATGAAGTACTTGTGACCCACATTGCTCTCCTCCATCTCAGGGTCAGGCTTCGAATTCAAGCCTGCGAGCTGTTGAAAGGCCTCGTATACAGTCGTTCTGGCGCGTATAGCCGACTGCAGCTTGCGGTAGATGGCACCTGGGACGCGAGTAGCATGCTTGGAAATCGTCTTGGCCATTGCTACAAGCTCCTTGACAGTCACTTGACCCGTCACATTTTGGCTGCTCTGATGCTCCTCACTGCCTGGTCCAGCGGCATCCGATGACTGCAGGATTGTATTGGAAGCATGGATTATCCAGTACAGGAGCCGCTGCGTATCCCGTTTGTAGGTATGGTACGTGTTTCGAGGCACGACGGATGCCATTGTGAAGCAGCGCTTGTTCAGCTGTGATTTTGCTGCTAGATCCTATTGGCATATCATAATCATATCATAATCTGGTTGTTTTAGGTGGCTGAGGCCGTGTAAATGATCCAGTGGGCCTCTTAAAGCCCGTTTTTGATTGCCGTACAAGGCGAGATATACATGGCTTTTTGTTGAAAGGAATCTGAGCTAGAACTGAAATAGGAAGTGGGGCGTATCAGGAACATGAATGCAATACTCGAGTTCGGGGAATAGAGAGAGCTCCCTGTTACTAAAGGGAGCAAAGCTCGAGGCATAAAAAGACTACAGATACATAATTTCTTTTGTTAGAATCAAGGCACTTTATTCACTCCTTCATTGCTCTCTTATCAGCAACGCGCCTTGCAGCACTTTTGTGAGGTTGTAGATAAGCGAATGCTTGATTACCGAAAAATCACGTGTATACATATGTACATGAGGATACGATAAACCGTTGTAAGCTTCGGGTTGGTATACACGCATGTACCTGATAGCATTCGATGTGAGGGCGGATCAAAAAGAAAAGAAAGGTCAAGTGATAGTACTACAAGAACGATTCTTACACTATTTGGCTCTTGATACTATATGTGAATAATTCTGGGAGGCGTTCCAAGTTCTCGCCCTCTCTCTTCTTGTATCCCCGCTTGGCGTATTAATATACTGTTTCCAAAAGCATCAGGGCCTTTGTCGCGCTGCACTGCAAACTAATCTGGGGAAAAGAAGATGGAACGCTAATATGAGCAGAAGAAAACTAAAGCTTTGTATATAGTGTAATGGACCTGTAACGCATGTAATTACTCCTCTTATCAACACCTTCCCGCTCATATGAGACCAAGGCCATCTATCTCATTGACAAGTCTACGGGCGGGTAATCTCCCTCACAACAAGCAGAAGGCTGAAGCATATAAAATTATGACATTGAATTGAATCTCAATTCCCATTTCAAGTATCTATCTTTCTATTTATCCAATAACATCGTGAAGAAATAGTATGATGGCGTTAGCCATGAGAAATCTAACTTATTACTACCCATCATTATCTCGTAGGCGGCAACATCCACAGTGCACATGAGTAGGGCAACTAAAGTCCGTGTCGAGAAAAGAAATCGAACATGAGTTGGAAACCTGCGGTAGCGTTGTTGTGCAGAGGCAGCGCATGGCCAGTATTTGGCTGGAGAGCAACCTCAATAGCCGTAGCGTGGGGATAAGTCTGGTTCAACATGGTCACATTGGCCAAACCACGGCAATCTCCTCGGCAAATGTAAAAGTCAAACTCTGGCAGCAAGAACTGCACAGGAGCTTTGAAAGATGGACCGGGGTTTCCAAGCAGTGACCAGGCCGAGGCAAACTCTCCAATGGGGACTGGCTGTTTGAGGCTGATGCCGTAGTCGAGCAGCTCCTTTGTGAACGCCGTCTTGGGGTTACCTCCGAAGAATATGTTCTGGATACCATCTCTCTGGCACACAACGTATCCGCTTGGGCGATCAAAAGCAGGGTTTCCTGTAGCAGCATATTCAACGCTGAATGAAGTTGAACCAGCGCTGCCGAGATTCTCGGTCAACAGATATCCCGTAATAATTGCTCCGTCACTAAGGGGGCCGTATCTGGCAATGAACGCAGAGGTGAGGAAAGATCCGAAACTGTGTCCGATGTGGACGACTTTGTGTGGAGTGGTCAACGATGTGAACAAAGAGTTGGAGGGCTGTGCATGGCCCGCAAACTCATACAGGCTGCCATTGCGAGCCATCAAAGTCAATTGGCGGAGGATCTCCAGTTCCAGAGGAGCTTGGACAACGGTGTACGCATCCGGGTGATCAGATTCACCGACTCCCAAACGGTCGTATGTAAGGATCGAATGTCCTGCTTTGAGTGCCGCCTCGACATAAGAGCGGTTCTCCGGCTTGTACTTTGAGTCCCAGTATCTGGAGTCGTAGTGTACTCCATGAGTGGCAATCTGCAAGGTATTCTTCTTCGAATTCTTGGCAGAGTTAGGAATACACAACTGCGCATGAATGTTGAAGGTCGCAGACGTTGTAGTGTTCTTGATGATGTTCCCGGGCCCATGAATGGAAGTTCGAGTGGCATCATAGATTGCCCAAGATACTGCTTCGATATCATTGTCTACCTTTGGTATGTCGTAGACTGCAGTCTCTGCAGTGATGGGCAATGCAATGTCGAGCTGCTTGCAGTATCCATGAGGCCTTGATTCGAGAATTGTATTTGTCGAGGCGGATATGCCAGGAAGAAGCATTAAAGTGCCGAGCAAGAGTTTAGATGCCATTGTCAGCCAAGAGATGAAAAGAACTGCCGGCTAATTTGAAGTTGGTCGACGATGACTTGGTGTGATTTGGCGGTCCCAATCTTATAGTAAAGCGATTGCTGCTTGTTTGCAAGTGATTAAAAGAAATAATTGCAGGGAAAGCAAACATATAAATAGACAATGAAAGAGCTGCGATGTTCTAGAAGCTTGCTAGGGTTCCATAATACGCTTATTCTCAACTCAAATGAAGCTTAATTCCAAATGACGATTTAGCGCAGATGCTGTAATACGCCCACCTGATACGCTCCGCAATACGCTGTCAGCTTCCTATACGCCCTACGCCCTATGCCTTATGGCTTATAAGACGCTAGATCCCACAACACAGCCTCAGCCTTGCTGACGGGAGAAGCCGAATTAGGAAAAAATTAAGTCTTTCTCTACAATAAGGAGAGCAATAATCAAGCTTGGCAAAGCATAGAAATTATCAACAGGCTTGCGAGGATGGTGTAGTTGCGAATTCGACTCAGCCACCCTACTATACATCGACCTCCGATATTAATGAGCGTATTGATTCAACCAACAGCAACAGTTGTTGAACTATTTCAAATTCTTCTCGGACTAACTCGGCAATACCGACGATGATGCATTACTTCATGCCGTGGGTAATAATAGTTGCCTAACGACACTTCAATATTTGATTGCCCCATGTGCTGTTATAGATATGCCGACTATGAGCTGGGCCGGCGCAGGCAACCTTTGGCTTCGCCCGCTGTTTAGTTAGGTTTCCTAAATGGATATCTTCAATTGCGTCATTGGAAAAAGACACCATGTCATTATCATGAAGTCGTCTGAGTGGCTAGTGGCACTTACATAAGTAGACCTAACTCAAGTCTCTGAAAGAGTATTTAGCTAAAAGGTCAATAATGCTTGCTTCATTGCATTAGCTACAAGCGATACGGTTTCCCGAAAAGAGCGCTAGATTTTTGTTAGTTGATTAATCTCTAGCCAAGCGTATTTGGACTTTTGTACCTTGTAAATGGATCCTAGAAGGTTTATAAGTCTTATTAGTACTGTTGATAGGTTGAAGTTATATTCCCTTGATCCAGCGAAGTGTTGGTATGCATTTCACCTTGTACAGTCGACAAATACAAAGAAGAAGAATCTACATATACATATATACCATTATATTCGTCCGTGGTCAACAGTGGCTGTAAATAAAAGGACATAAGCTCTTGGCAGCTACAAGCAAGCGTAAGATAAAAAGATGTGAGGCCCGAAATTGTCCATCGTAAGTATTACTCTGGACTATCTACAAAGAGATTACGTTTGATTGTGGAATTCATCTCTAAGCGGCTAGTTTGTACCTGCTTTAATATTTCATGTTTCGATTCTGAGAGAAGTAATAAATTGTTATTATCATGCTTGCCTCCAGGGTATCGGAGGGCCTATCCAAGATGTTGAGTGACAACTTTCCGGGCAGTATCTTGATCAGCCACTTGTCTTATTAAGAGAAGTAACTGCACGGGTAGCGATGCACGTCTTGTCCAGATTACTGATCTATAACTAGAAATTTCTCAATGAAAGCGTACCGATAAGCAAGATTTCCATCATGCGTAGCTTTATCAGCATCAAGGCTATAGATATAACACCTATAGATTTAGCAGCGGTGGCTTTATTCACAACCTTATCACACAAGCCTGTCCTACTACACATCAAACAAATAAGATTCTGTCATGCTCTCTGCGTGCTACATACATCCGGCTCGGCTTGAAATAGCCAACTCATCGAATCGTATCAATCCCACAACAGCCTAGTTGCACCATTTCCGTCACCCACAGCCCAAATAAACAAACAAGCCCATACTCCTCCCGCCAGCTGCATCCTTTTGCGCATTCATGCCGCAGTTGCCGTCGGTACATTCCCAGTGCATACAGCCGTCACCGTCCTCACAATCGTTCCACAGCCAGTATGGCAAGTAGGACAGGGGGCCAGCACCGTCGGCATAGGCAATGGACAGTGACACGGCTGAGTAACCGTCTTGAGTATTACACAGTCGGGCTGCGGACCACAATGCAGCGTAATAGCAGGACAGCTGTGGTTAATAGTATGAGTTGGGCAGCCCGTTGGATAGGGTTGAACCGGGATTGGGAAGGGATCAATAATGATGGGGGGATCAATAATGATGGGGGGATGAATCGCAATAGGGCCAACCGTGAAGGGAGTCGGGGTTGGGATGGGGGTAATTGGGATAACGATGCCCATGCAGCTAAAGCAGTTAGATGGAAGTCCAAAGGGAGAGACTGAGGCGTGTGCTACTCACAGGCCTGCATGGAGCAATGCCGCCATAGTTTGCTTGAACATCATGGTGAAGAAACAGTAGATAAGAATCAGTAAGTTGTTAGCTTGAGTTATTGGCGCTACGAGAAGCAAATCAAGTTTATCGAGAGATTTGCTCCCTTTATATAAGCAAAAGGGACTCGTAAAAGCATGCATGTCTCCAATATGCACTATACCACAGCTGCAAAAGTTCCAACGTGCCGAACCTTACATCCAGGTGAGACAAAACTCCATTCCATAGCCAACCAATGGCTGAACCCCCTGCATAGACCAGCGCAGGCCGACTTATCCGATGCTTCATCCTTGAAGGATTAACAGGTGAACCGAGACATTGCCTTTTACTTCTAAGTATAGTAACCACTCGGTCAAACAACCCAACCCTACTTTCATCCTTTGGGATTTGTTCAGATATATCTACTCTGAGTGGTTATAAAGTGTTACTCTTACCTACACGATACTCTCAGCTATGCTTCAACCCCCTTCAATTTACGTTCTAGATTAATTGGACCCGGGTAGACTAGCCGTCAAGCTATCTATGTCTTTCTAGCTCCAAACAAGCAAGCTCTTTCATTCCCAGGGAGCTTGGCCACCATATAGACACTCTTCTAGTTACGGATTTGAAGCAATGTTTGTGTGACTCATCGTGTAGTACATGTATAAAAATAGGAATGCAAACAAGGATACTCATCATATCACGTAACAGCCTCTAATGCTGTTAAAAATCGCTGTGCATATATCATCGTTAGTAGCCATCAGTTCAGCATATCAACAGTGGAGAAAATATTCATTATTATTCTAATCAGCTTGAAAGAATGCAGCCACGAGAGAGCAGAGTCATATTGCACCAAACCATTTTCAACTATCATCATTAAAGTATTCCCAAAGGGCTCCAATTTCGCCTCTATCTACAGCGTATCTATGTATAAGGTAGACAAAGATCCAGATAAATTTCACTCTAAACCTCAAAATCCGTGTTGAACCATGCTATTCGCTAATCTTCAAAAATATTATGCACTGCTTTTGTCGCTTGCGCGTACGGCGTGCTCAAAAGTGTATCAATAGTCATACTGCAACGTCTCTCCCAGAGCGTTGAAAGAAGGGCCGTAATTGTGACGTTAAATGGCAAAATAAACAGGGGAATATCCTCTACGCTTATAGTTTGGAACGGACGACCTCTAGACGATACTTTACGTCTTTGAGTGCCTTGTTCGTTGGCTTCCAGTCGTCAAATTGTCTCAGCAGCTCCTCCGTTTCGGCACTGAGCTGCGTCTTGACAAAATCCTCTTCCAAAAGTCCGCGCATGATCCATGGCAAGACATAGGGATTGGATGAAGCTAGAGGTGTTGTCTCTCGCTTTGGAATTTCGCAAGGTGTGGGCTGTGCCGTGGCAGTCGTCTCTAGAGCGTGTACGATGGCGAGGTCATATACGGCTGCGTCATAGTACAAACGTGAGTGTCCTTCGCCAGAGTAGAGTGATCCGGCAAGGGCAACAGAGAGTTCACGAATAAGGCCGTGGTCGGATATGCCCAGATTGCGAAGCTTGAGTGCGAATCCAATCAGATGGGAAATGAAATCAGGAGCATGCACTCGGCCATCGATGAAGACGGCACGGTAGATGTAAGGGTGGTTTGCAGGCGAGTACACAGCAGACTATGAACATGTCAGTTATTGCTGTTCATAGTCAGCAAAAATGGACATCATCTTACCTCCATAGGGACGAGCTGGTCGTCAATACTGCCCACAAACGTGACACGAGCTCCAAAATCGACTACCCGTTTGAGACAGGCTTCGAACCTTTTTGAGTTGTTGCTGTGAGGATCACCAAACTCCCACAGCTCTGCTGCTGCGCCCATAAGAATGCTGGACTTGTAGTCGGGGAAAGGGCCGAGGGCCACGCCGGCCATGGCACAGACGCCAATTCTGGTGTCTGTTAGCACGCCCAGATCAATCAACTTCTCCAGCAGCATGATGCTGACTGGCACTCCTTGGGAGTGGCAAGCAATGATAACCAGATCAGCCTGGCGAATCGGCTCAATCCAGTTTAGTAGGAGCTTCCACAGATTTGCCACCCTGTCGTTAATTCTGCCTTCTCCTTCGAGGGCAACCTTCTCGATTTCGCACTTGGGGCTGCCATGGCCATCAGTCCATCTGCGAATAGCCTCAGCACAAAGATTTGCAAATCGCAGAGAGGTTCCTGTGGGCTGGCCTATCATAGGACGTAGGTATGCCGCTGGAAAGAAACCATGAACGCCAATGGCAACTGCTTTGCGGATCTTTGGAGTATCTTTGACACGGAAGACATGATTTGGGGGTTGTTGCGAGGTTCGTAATACGAGATTCGTAATTTGTCGCAGGATAGAGGGGTTCTCTTTCATTTGGTAGGTGCTAGAAAACGACGGAAGTAGCACATTGGGCGGTTCCTTTACGGCGGACTCGCTCTCAGTAACGGCTTTCTTCGAAGGCGCCTGTTTCTTCTTCTTAGAATCTGTCCTAGCCAGTGATTTTGAAGCAGGCAGCTCTTGTTCGGCGCCTGCTTTGATAGAGGGGGCGGCAAAGCTCTGTTCTACAGGAGCTGATTTTGTACTGTCCGCAGATGGCGGCCGCTGGATATCAAGATCCATCGATATCGGTCGAATCCGTTTGGTCCTGCGCCACGACAATACGCTTGCTGGCGGTTCTGGTGTCGGTGCATCATCTTTAGGGTCTTTGGCCGGCGCTTCTGAGATGGCTCTTTCTGCCATAGGTGTTGGTTGGGCCTCTGACCCTTCACCCATGACCGCAATTTGCCCCGATTCCGGTTCTGGCGCCTTATCCTTACTCTTCGAGGGCTCTCTGTACCAAAAAGCCCAGGTAGAGCCGGCTTTGGGAGGAGGGCTTTGTGCCGGCAGCGCTTCAGGCGGCGAGACATCTTGTGTAGGTACGTCTTTGGCCTTCGCTGCGGATTCTTCATCAATTTTTGATTTCTTGCTGGACGATCGCGATACGGTAGCGGTTGAGTCTTTCGAGCGTTCATTCTTGAGTGGAGTCATTTTGCCTGATGGGGCTGTTGATTCTGTAGCTGTTCCCTGCTTCGAAGATGCGTCGTCGTCTTGAACTGCTGGTCGTTCTTTAGGTGCGTCTGGCTCAGGCACTGAAGCTGCTTTCGTGTCTGGTTGCGGATTGCCATACCAAAAGCCAAACCAAGAGGCCGTCTTTGGAACATCTGGAGCACTCTCGGCAGCTGGAGGCTCAGAAGGGGGCGCTTGCTCAAGGGATGCTGGTTCAGCTGGCTCGGCAGCTTTGGTGGGCTCAGAAGCCTCTTCTTCTTTTATCGTTGGGGGGTTTGGCGCGACCTGAGCAGGAGGTTCGGCAGGTGAAGCTCTAGCCCACCAGCCGAACCACCCAGCCGAAGCTGCCTGTTTTTGTGAAGCATCTTTAGCATCGGTTCCTTGTACATCTTCGCCGGTAGGAGCCTCCGGTCCAGGTTGCGGCTCCTGAGAAGGCTGCGGCTCCGGGGTTTGCTGCTCAGTAGCCGGCTTTGTCTTGGGAATCGGGGGCATCTCCGGAGCAGGTCCCGACGCCCTGGTATCTTTATCTCCGGCACGTAAAGAATCTACCGGCTTGTTCTCTTCTATTTTCTTGGTCGTAGATGAGCTGCTAGACTTGGACGAAAGCGATGCAGGTGGCGCAGCTGAGTCGGGTCTGTCGGGGAGGTGCGTATCGTCTTCGCTTCGCTTCGTGTCGAATCGAGAGAAATCGGGTGCGTTCCTAGATCTAACAGTGTCTCCCAATATATTCTCCCGGGCGATCGATGTCGAGGCTGTGGCCTTTGCGGGCTTCGCCCACGTTGCGTACCAGCTGCTGGTTTTCCGAACCTGTTGCGCTCAGTCAGAGGCTGTCCATTCAAATCCAGGGGTTCACGCCCGTGGGCAGCTGAAAAGGAAGGGGAATTTCCTCACCTCTTTTACCCAAAGTGACGCATCCGAAGGCTTGTGATCGCTGCTGGATCCAGGCTGTGGAGGCCTTTTCTGCTCGCTAGCTTGCTGCGCCGAGGCAGATGACGCCAGTGACAGTGACGTCTCAGGCGACAGAGCCGTGGTTGGCAGGCTCGACGAGCTCAGAGCAGCGGGATTAGGGCGTTGCCTCTTTCGCGGCGGCATCACGAACGCAATACTGATAGGAAGCAGGCCATAGAATGGATGAGGAGGAAGAAAAGGACACGCAGTTTAGGTTTCGATGATGCAAGGTTAGCAGGCAGAAAGGCGGCTGGAAGGTTCAGCTGTAATTGATGGTACCTCGGAGCTACTTTGGTCGGCGGACTCCGTAATAATGATGAATGACGATGCCTGGAGCGTCACAGCGCGCGTTTCCGGCTCCAACAGCGGCTCTTCTCCCCTAAAAGAGCCAGGGATGCCCTGTGGCATGTGCTAGAGCCTCCCACACAGGTCCCTTCGGCTGGGCTGTGGCTTGACTGGCTCGAGTGGGTCGGATTCAATTTCTGGACCCACTCTATTTTCTTTATCGCTGCGCTACTCTTATCGCTGTCCCGCCAGAAAAAAAAATCGAGATTGAAGTCGAAGCTGCGCAGGTCATTTTTTTGAAGCCAAAGTCGTCCATGCTAAAGGCTACGAGTTTGCCTTTGCATCTTGCGGCCGACAACCACAATGAGCACACTTAAGCGGAAGGATGCCCCTGGAGGCAATCCTCCCCCCAAGTCGGCCAAAAACTTCAAAGAAGCTCGACCGACGAAAAAAGAAGCACCGGCAAAGGATGCGAAGCCAGCTGCCAAGGCGCATCGCAAATCAGACGCCGCGACTGAGGAGCGCGCAAAGGCCCCAATCATCTCCGTCTTGAAAGATGATGAGCCCGTGTTCCCCCGTGGAGGCGGAAGCGTCCTCACGCCTCTCGAACAGAAGAAGATCCAGATGGAAGCCAAAGCCGACGCCATTCGGGAAGAGGAATTCGAGACGAGCGCCAAGCCGCAGAAGAAGAAGGTGAAGAAGTCTGCGGCCAAGGGTGATAAGAAGACGGAGAAGAAGGCAGATGAGGATACCATCAAAATTGAGAGCTTAAACTTCAAGGTAGGCTTCTGCATGGACAATTGGTGCGAATTGGACCCTCAGACTAATTGACATTGCAGAGACTGGTCAAGGGCTCTTTGGTCCTCGGACAGGTGACGAAGATCAACAAACTCAACCTTGAAATCTCATTACCGAACAACCTGACCGGGCATGCATCGATTGTCACTATTTCAGAGCAATTGACGAGCAGACTTGAAGGCGGCGCCGACAAAGAGAGCGACAGTGACGAAGAAGAGTCATCTGACGAAAGCGATATTAATCTGCAGTCTATTTTTAACGTCGGACAGTATGTACGAGCTTATGTGGTTTCGACATCGGATAGCACCGCCAGCGGAAAGGGAAAGAAGAAGATCGAGCTCTCTCTGCGACCCAGCGAGACCAACACTGGACTAGAAAAAGATGATGTTGTGCCCAACAGCACCGTCATGGCCTCGGTGGTCAGCGTTGAAGATCGTGGCTGCGTCATGGATCTCGGACTCTCAAACCTAAACGGTTTCCTCCCCAACAGCGAAATCGATCCACTCATTGACCACGAGAGACTCCAACCAGGCGCCGTGTTCCTCTGCCAGGTCACCGGCAAGGGCGCTGCCAAGACTGTGCAGCTCTCCCTGATGCAAGACAAGCTCGGAAGCACAAAGGCTTTCCCCGCCGATGCTACCACAATCAACACATTCCTCCCCGGTACACTCGTCAACATTCTCGTGTCAGAAAACGAGGGCAGAGGTCTGGGCGGAAAGATTATGGGCGCAGTGGATGCCACTGCGGATTTGATCCACTCCGGCGTTGGTCCGAACGACGCTGACCTCAAAGCCAAGTACAAGGTCGGATCCAAGGTCAAGGCAAGAATCATTTGCAACTTTCCAACGGCCAAAGACCCGAAGCTGGGCATCTCGCTGTTGCCTCACATAATGTCTTTGACCCGGAAACGCCAAGATACCAGGTCAAAGAATGAGCAGCAGCTGCCGATTGAAGCGATGCCCATCTCCTCTTTTGTCGAAAAGTGTACTGTTCGCCATGTCGAAGATAACATTGGTCTCTTCGTTGATACCGGTGTCGCTGGCCTGGGCGGATTTGTTCACATCTCTCGAGTAAAAGACGGAAAAGTCGAAGCCCTTTACGAAACAAGTGGTCCTTACAAGGTTGGAACTGTACACCGCGGCCGAATTGTTGGATACAACGAGATGGATGGCCTCTTCAGTATCTCCTTTGCGAAAAGCATTCTTGACCAGCAGTACATCCGTGTCGAGGACGTTCCCATCGGCTCAGTGATCAATGGCGAAATTGAGAAGCTGGTCATCAAGGAGCAGGGCGTTACTGGACTCATCATCAAGGTTGCAGAGGGCATCACTGGATTTGTTCCCGAGAACCATATGTCTGATATCCGCCTTCAGAACCCTGAGAAGAAGTTCCGCGTTGGAATGAAGGTCAAGGCTCGCGTTCTTTCTACTAATCCCCTTAAGAGACAAATGCGCCTTACTCTCAAGAAGACACTGGTGAATTCAGAAGCTCCCACTATCAAATCTTACGACGACGTCAGCATTGGAATGCAAACTCTTGGTACCATTGTCAAGGTGCAAAAGAATGGAGCTCACGTTCAATTCTACGGACACCTCAAGGGATTCCTTCCTGTATCAGAGATGAGCGAGGCCTATATCCGTGATCCTATGGAGCACTTCCGTGCTGGACAAGTTCTGAGCGTGCACGCTCTTGAGGTCGACCCCGAAGCGAGAAGATTCATTGTCTCTTGCAAAGACCCAAGCGCTTTTGGATTAGAAAAGCAAACAGCATTGAAGAACTTGAAGCTGGGCGATGTTGTATCGGCCAAGGTTACCCAGAAGACGGAGGATCAAATCTTCGTGGAGCTTGTAGACAGCCAACTAAAGGCCATTCTACCAGTGGGCCACCTTACTGACAAGTCTTCGTCAAAGAACCAATACGCTTGGAAGCGAATCTCTACTGGTCAAACTTTGTCAGATCTCGTGGTCCTTGAGAAAAATGAAAACCGTCGCGCCATCACTCTTACCCAGAAGCCGAGCTTAGTCAAGGCTTCTCAAGAGAACAAGTTGCTCAAAAGCTTCCATGACGCCAAAGTGGGTGCTATTGTTCAGGGTTTTGTGCGAAACATTACAGTTACAGCTGTGTTTGTTCAGTTTGCAGGAAACCTCAACGCATTGCTGCCGAGAGGAAGACTACCAGCCGATGTTCAGGCACAGCCCGACTTTGGCATGCGCAAATTTGAATCTATTGAAGTGAAAATTGTTGCGACCATTCCTGAGTTAAAGCGTATTCTGGTTGCTCCCGCCGACGCCCCTCTGGTTATTGAGAGCGAGGGTAACAAGGGCAAGCCTTCCAAGGCTCCGGCCCCAGAGGATGGCCTTTCGTTTGGCAGCACAATAAAGGTTAGAGTTACATCGGTCAAGGATACTCAGTTGAACGTTCAGCTTGTCGACAGCGAGATCCAAGGTCGTCTTGATGTGTCTCAGATCTTTGATAAATGGGAGGATATCCTCGATCCGAAGGACCCCCTCGGCAAATTCAGCAAGACACAGGTTCTTCGTGTCAAGATTATGGGTGTCCATGATGCCAAAGACCACCGATACTTGCCATTTTCTCACAGATCTGCCCACTCGGTTTTGGAGCTCACCTCTAAGCCTAGCGATCTTGGCGATGAGGAGCCCAAGCCAATTACGTTTGAAGATTTGAAGGTTGGTGACAACCGCATTGCTTTTGTCAACAACGTAACATCTCAATACCTCTGGGTGAATCTTTCTCCCAACGTTCGAGGCCGCATTTCCATCATGGACGCGTCAGACGACTTGTCTCTGCTAAACGACCTAGAGGCCAATTTCCCGGTCGGCTCAGCCATCAAAGTTAGAGTCACATCGGTTGACGCCAAAAACAAGCGTCTCGACCTCTCTGCGCGATCACCTGGTGCCTCCGAGACCATCACTTGGGCTTCATTGAAGCAGAACATGATCCTCCCCGGCAAGATTACCAAGGTTAACGAACGACAAGTTTTGGTGAAGCTGAGCGAAGCCGTCTCCGGCCCTGTCCATCTCCCCGATATGGTCGACGACTACGGCACTGTCGATACTCTCAAATACAAGAAGGGCGATATTGTTCGTGTTTCCATTGTTGATGTCGACGCTAGCAACAAGAGAATCCGTCTCTCTATGCGGCCCTCTCGTATCATGAGCTCTACCCTTCCTGTTGCGGATAAGGAGATTGGCAAGATTGCACAGCTTTCCACTGGTGATATTGTACGAGGATTTGTCAAGAATGTCGCCGATAAGGGTGTCTTTGTCTTGCTCGGAGGTCAAGTAACTGGATTTGTCAAAATTTCAAATCTTTCTGATCGCTTCTTGAAGGAGTGGAAGGACAGTTTCCAGGTTGATCAGTTGGTAAAGGGCCGCGTTATTGCCCTTGATGCAGCGACAAGCCAACTCGAGCTCAGCTTGAAGTCTTCCGTGGTCGACGAGGACTACAAGCCTCCAGTAGGTTACAACGATATCAGGGAGGGCCAAATCGTCACCGGTGTTGTCCGCAAGGTTGAAGAGTTTGGTGCCTTTATTGTCATTGATAACTCAGCCAACGTCAGTGGCCTGTGCCACCGAACCCAAATGGCCGATAATGCCGTCAAGGATGCCACAAAGCTGTACAAGGAGGGAGATAAGGTGAAAGCCAGAGTCTTGGAGGTCGATCCTACAAAGAGAAGAATCAGCTTTGGCCTCAAGCCATCCTTCTTCGAGGACGAAGACACTGACATGGAGTCCGATGCTGGCGCAGCACTCGACGACGAGGATGAGGATGAGGATGATGGTGAAGGCATGGAGTTGGATCAGGAAGCTTTACTCAAGATTCTTGGCACTGACAACCAAGGCGACTCGTCAGAGGATGATGAAGAGGAGGAAGAGGACGAGGACGAGGAAGCTGGGAATGATAGCGACGAAGAGATGGAGGACGCTGCTACCAAGAAGACTGGCGGCCTAGGCGGAGGTAAAAAGTCAGCGTGGTCAACAAATCCATTCGATGACGCTGCCTCAGAATCTGAAAACGATTCTCAAGCTGAAAACGCCGACAAAAAGAAGAAGCGGAAGAAGAAGGCTGAGGCCCAGGTCGACCGAACAGCTGAGCTCGATGCCCACGGCCCTCAGACATCTAGCGACTACGAGCGTCTGCTTTTGGGTCAACCTGACTCGTCAGAGCTGTGGATTGCGTATATGGCGTTCCAGATGCAGGTCAGCGAGCTACCAAAGGCGCGAGAGGTTGCCGAGCGAGCCATTAAGAGTATCAACATCCGCGAGGAGACTGAGAAGCTTAACGTCTGGGTTGCTTATCTCAACTTGGAGGTTGCGTACGGCAGCAAACACACGGTTGAGGAGGTATTCAAGCGAGCTTGCCAGTACAACGACGAGCAAGAGGTTTACGAGCGACTGGCTAGTATCTACATCCAGTCAGAGAAGCTCAAGGTAAGAATCTTCTCTTTTAACCATTACGTTGAGAACGTATACTAATCTCTATTATAGCAAGCGGATGAGCTCTTCGAAGCCATGCTCAAGAAATTCGGCGCCAAGGCACCCAGCGTCTGGACCAACTACGCACACTTCCTGCATGTCACCAAGAACGAGCCCGCCCGTGCTAGGGCCTTGCTGCCGAGAGCCACTCAGCAACTCGACAGCCACAACGGCCAAAACATGGTCAGCCGGTTCGCGGCTCTCGAGTTCCGGTCACCCAACGGCGAGCCCGAGCGCGGCCGCACCATGTTCGAGGGTCTTCTCGCCGCTTTCCCCAAGAAGGGCGACATCTGGAACCAGCTGCTGGATCTCGAAATCGGCATTGCCAGCTCCAACGCCGATCACACCGCCGTGAGAGACGTGTTCGAGAGGAGGACGAGAGTCAAGGGCCTCAAGCCCCAGCAGGCGGAGAAGTGGTTCCGCAGATGGGCTGCGTGGGAGGAGAAGCTCGATCCCAAGGGTAAGGATAGGGTGATGGCCAAGGCGCAGGAGTGGGCGTCTGGATTCAAGGCCAGGAAGGAGGCTGAGGCTGCAGCTGCTGAGGATGAGGAGATGGAGGAGTAGAGATGTGTGGAAGGAAGAAGAAAATAACATGCGGATAATGTAAAAAAATGGACGGCCCGTTTAGATAGGCTGGGCGTTGGTAAATAGTTGTAAAAATGCATACACCTTTTTTTGTTTATATTTGTTGGCTCTTGAATCAGACAATTTCGGATGTCGGAGTGGATGTGACAGCGGCCGTCCGGCGGGTAGAAGCTTCGTTGCAGCAAAAGCATGAGTTCATTTGGCATTTTGTTAGCCAATACGCGATTGGCATTATATATCAATTGTCTATCATACTAAAGTACTAGGAGTTTTTACTTCGTATCACGGAGCAGTCCCTACAAATTTCGAGCCAGTCTTGTCGATATTTACGTACCTGTAGTTATTCCAGATTCGTGGGCAGTTGACGGGCTATCGGCCGACATCTCCGAAGCTCCGGGCTAATTGGCGGAACATCGGACACCCGTTATTATGACCTGAGTCGCGACAATTACAGCTCATCACGATACAAGGTGTTGAGCAGTTCATGTGCGCTTGTGTATGTATTAAAAATTATAACGTTGGCTCTGGTGAGCTTTTCCTGTGTTTGTGGTGAGTAATCCAGAAAGGAGGCTGTTCCGGGGTACATGTACAGGTAGTAAGTAGTCTGAGCTTCCCGCACCCGAGAAGCTGCTTACATGTGCCATCTACTCAGACGAGCCATAAGCGAGTTAGAGCTCAAGGAGCATATGACTGTGTTACGAAGTGGTATGATGCAGCATTCAGAGAGATGACGTATTTATCCCCAGATGTGCGTCCATAGTTATAGATGGAGCTCCATGCCAGTATCGAGATAAACGCTGGAGAGCGATGCAACGAAGATCATAAGCTAAAAGACTTGGCTTTTCGGCAGCATTTACAGGTGTTACGTACGTGCTAGGGACCCTCTGGCTTGCCAATTAGGGTTCATGCATGGCAGGCGATTCGCTGGAAGACTGGCGTGGAGGGTGGGGGAAAGGACGGTTGGATGTATCCATTGGAGCCGCCGTGGTGTTTCAGTGCATGATTGCATCAGGAAATGAAAGATGTCGTTATGAGTGTTCGGGGTTCGGAATGATGAAGAGCGAGATTTAATGAGTTGTCTGTGAGTTTCAATTTTGAAGCTTTGGCCTTGAATCTGCTTGAGTTGAGTTTCTGTGCAACGATCGTATAACATCTCATTGGCTGTGTCTAGATCCGAATCTGCAGTGACGGGCTGTCAAGATGCTCGTCAAAGCACCAGCTACATCAAAAAATGTATATACGCTATACTTTCACTGCACGATGAAGTGAGAAACACAGTGTTTCAGTATTGTATGTAGTAAATCACAAAAGCAGATAACGTCTACTCCTCCTCAGCCAGTGTCGCCATATAAATTAGAGGTGACGCATTCAAGCTGACATGCCGGCGATTAGCGGTACATGCGGCGTACTTGAGCCGGCACCGACGGGCCGCTGGAAGATACAGCGCAGTTGGGTGTATCCTCGGGGTACTCTCGCTGGAAGTTTAGCAACTCCGGCAGTCGTCAGGACATCTTCTGCCACCCAAGCCTGGCATCACGCGAGCAGCTCTACAGCATCTCACGAATCCTCCCTAAAGCTTGCTCATCGCTCATCGACAGCCCCAAAAAACACGTAATTGCTGCCCCGTCTGATAGGGCCAAAGGGCCGCTGGGCGATCGCGCAATGGGGTCATGGGCGGTCATGGGCGGCCATGGGCGAAAACGTCTTGGAGGCGTCCGAGCACGTCACCCGCACTAGCGCCCTATCGGTCCCTCGGCCAGGCCATTTTGCACCAAAAAGCCAGCCCTGGAGGCTGCCGGCCTGTCGCAGTGAATAATGTTCTCTGACGGGCCCTGCGCCGGATTGTTTCTCTTCTCTCTCCTTGTTGATTGTCTGCGCTTTTTGCAGCGGTGCATCTGCTTTGTTTCCTCCAGGTGTCAAATGCGATTCCGGCACTCGCTACAATGGGCTGTCGGGTGTGCAGAGCGCGCAAGGTGAGTTTTATAGCACTACTGCGGCTGCTAGGCTGCTGCCATCAGCCTATCAACCACTATCACCACCCCCACTTCTTCTCCCAGCGTCTTTGTGTCTGTCTACAGCTTCCTAACCCATGCCTCGGCGCATCGCAGGTCAAGTGTGATGGCCGCCCCAACGGATGTCGCAACTGCGAGCGCCTCCAGCTCGACTGCGTCGGCGACAATGGCCTGACGGCCAGCCGCAACACGCCCATGGCGCTGCGCAAGATCCGCACCTATCGATCGTGTAAGAGCTGCCGCCTGTCCAAGACAAAGTGCAACGGCGACCGCCCGAAGTGCTCGCGATGCACCGCCAAGAAGACCGAGTGCGTGTACGATGGCGGCTCGGCCCCGCGATGGGCTCGTAATCTGGACCATGGAGCGAGGACCGAGGGCAGCCGGAGCAACTCGCGAGAGCTGGCTGCCATCGCTCTGCTTGCCGAGGGCAGCGATGAGGCTGAGAACCCGCAGTTGGCGACGCCATTAACCAGCAACGGATCGGCTGAGCCGCAGATTCCCGGCGAGGTCCCGGGCCTGGGGAGCTTGCAGAGTGTTGCCTCTATCGAGCCTTCGGGGTCGGATATTCTGTCATGGTATGTGAAATGTTGTGCGATGCCATGTGCGGAGAGTAAAGGAGAAGGAATCCCTTGGTGGCTGTTTAATGGTTGCCATGATAGAAGAGAGACTGGGGCTGACATGATTTACTAGGCTTGTCTCACCAAGTCTTCCCACCGGCCGCAACTTGCGCCGTGTCGTGGAGCAATACTTTGCCAACGTCCATCCCATCCGCTGCTTCGCCTTTGTGCATAAGCCGTCGTTCATGCGGCAGCTGGACAAGGGCTTCACCTCGGATGATGAGTCGGCACTATTACACATCATTTGTGCTCATGGGGCAAAGTATGTGGCCCATCTCAGCTAACTCATTCGCCATTACGATTCATAACCATACTGACAAGGTTGTCTACAGATTCTACGTGTTGAATCAACATGACCACCCGCCAGCCTCTGATTTCATCCGCTTGGCCGGCAACCAGTGGGCCAAGCGAGCCGAATTCCTTGTCTTGACTAATTTTGGAAAGATCTCTGTCCAAAGGCTCATGGTATGTCAACTCGATACCATTTGATAATGATGATCCCAACTCACTGTTACAAGGTGGCCATATTGCTTCACGACTTTCACTTTCGACAAGGAGAGTATTCCAATGCCCTGATGTTAAGCGGGCTTGCTGTCCGCATGGCCCATGCGCTGAAAATCAACGTCGAAGCATCCCCCGATGTTCTTGGCAGTGACTCCAACGAATCGACCCCGTCGGTTGTCACCAGAGAAAGTCGTCGGAGGCTCATGTGGGCGTGCTACGTCCTCGATGCGTGGGCGGGTAGCGGTATTGATCAGCTGACTCTTCTGCGCGAAAATGACATCAAGATCCAACTGCCTACAAATGAGAGAAACTTCGGTCTTCGCATAGCATCGGTGACGGAAACATTAGGCGTGGGCCATGTCCTCCAATTCTTACCGCCGTCCGTGGTGCCGAGAAAGCCATCTGCGAACATGGGCATCATGGCATACTACATCCGAGTAGTAGCGCTCTGGAAGCGAATCGTTAGATATGTAAATCAGCTAGACTCCAATCTTCCTCCTTGGCTCCCCGACTCACCATTTGCTGCTCTCGACGCCGATCTCCGCCTGTGGCAAAGGGAGCTGCCAGAATTTGTCGAATACTCCATGGAAACTATTTATGCTCGACTGGATTCAAATCAGCTGGGAGCGCTGGTTCTGATACATTGCACATACCATCACAACTACTTGGAACTCTACAAGATTTCCATGCCGGATTTATTCAAGCTTCCCAAGCCTCTATCTGTGCCACCAGAACACCACGACTTTCTTCAGTCTGCGCAAGCCAACTGCTATCACCATGCGCAGCAGATTGCAGACATTTTGGCCGAAGCTGCCGATCATGGAGCTCACCTGTTATCTGACAGTTTGCTACCATACTTTGTGTACGATAGTAGCAGAGTGATGCTGTACTACGTTGCGCGTCTGCTCGACCCCAATAGGCCCGATGCTCAGTCAAAGATGGAGGATGCCATCAATGCTGTTGAGAGCAACCGTCGGGTTCTAAAGATGATGGCTGCTCTGTTTCCCATCGCGCAATCACTGGTGAGTCTCCGTCTCTAATCCTGATAAGGGGCTGCAAATACTGACTGGTTTGTCATAGTCAAATACAATTGATAGATGGTTGTCCAAGATTCGGCAATCTACTAGCCAGAATGATCTCGTAAGCAGGATGCTATCTGAAGTCCGCTCCGAAACTCACGAGGGCGAAAAGTGAGTACCTAGCTCAAGTCTATTATCCCTGAGTTCCAACCGCCGTCTTGCTGACTGACATCTTACAGACCAAATCATACTTCTGTTAGCCCTGTACACGCTACACCTGAGTTTAGTCTCCCCTCTATCTCCCTTCACTCGCTCGCACGAACAGGTATTGCGACAAGGCGAGCTGCAGATCGTGCAAGCGGCGTTCGAGGACTGAGCTGGTCTGCCGAAAGTCCAGGCGCTGCAGCATGGGACCGCAACAATGCGGCGCAGCAGCTTGTCGGCCTCAGCCAAGACGTCCTCACTTCATCACGGTCAGGTCTTCAGCATGAGCAGCCGGTGCCAACAGCGTTGCCGCAGCTGTCGCCTCCAGCCTACCCCAAGCGAAACGCCCCGACGCAGCCAATGTGCGAAGCACTCGACTTGGACGATTTGCAAAACTTTTTATCATGGGATATGTATGGTATAATGGACATGGGGGACCCCCTTCCTGACGAAGGGCCGGAGGACATGACGATGCGGTCGTGGTCGGGGTCCAACGATGCGATATAATTGGTATATAAGTAATGGGTGGATTGGCTTTTCAAGCATGGGATTATTACGGACAAGATACCTCTGGGCATTCGTTTTTAAGGCGTATCATACACTCTGGAGTAATACATATTCTTACTTAGTACACATAGTGCCTGCTTTAAAGAGACCGGCATAAAGTCCGGTGGAGTTTTAGGTGTTTGGGTCGCTTCATCGCCAGTGCCGCCGGCCCGTCGCTCGGGTGATCGGCTATTTATGCGACTGTGCTATGTCTTTTGAAGTTGAGGTCTGTGACACAGTCATGTAGTGCTAGCTCATGGCTATAATTCTAAAAGTACGAGACTTTGGTCTGTAGATTTGCCAGCAGTTATTGAATTCTGAGGAACATTCGATTATCGCAACGAAATCGACCGCTGGTGGTACTTTGGCCTTTGCAATGAGCGGTGAGATTTTCGGCTCCGTGAAAACATAAACAACGCCTACCTAGGCAACGCTTCCAAGAGCCTCATGCAGTCAAATAATAAACATTGAAGCATGAAAATGGAGAAGTAAATAGTCGTTGAAGCTTACTGTCCCACTTACATACATCAACAGTGAGACGGATTCTTAACGCGGAGCGGACGGGATTTGCGGGGCCGGAGTGGCGCACTGTTTACAGTTAGAAATAGGGCGCTTGCTTTCAACAAGATCATCCGATATGGTGTAGTGGCTAACATCGCTCGCTCTCATGAAGATCCGAGCAGCCCTGGGTTCGATTCCCAGTATCGGAGAGAATGTTTCTTTTTGACCTTTTTCCTTATTGTCCTCATGTTAATGATAAAGTACTGTTTTCTGTTGTTCCTCTTGGCAGGCGAATATCTGATTTTTAATTCGTACAATGGCCAGAGTGAGCGCTAAAACTCACACCAATAGATCTCTGCAGCATGACGCAACGAGGCATAATGCATGTTTACTCCTGTTACAAAACGGAGTCAATGTAACACGACTCCACCAGCCGATGGGCAACGAAGGATTTCTCGTGGATTGGTCCAAAAGATCGTGGGCCTTGTCTTTCTGATCCTGGTTGAGCTGGCCGATACAGTAAACAAGGCGAATCTTTTGTGTGTGAGACCAGAGCAAAAAAGCCCTGCCCGCCGCTAAAAACATGGGGTTACGGGCCCCCCTGGTCCATGTTCTTTTTCTGCTGCGCCCAGTCATAATCCCGAATGCAGGTAAACAAGGCAGACGGCGTGATGTTTTGCATGAGGCTAATGGAGGTGTTGCGCCGGGGCTAGAGATGATGATGCAGATGGTGCGTGTAAACATGTTACAGTTTTGGTGTTTCGTGATGTGGTTGCCATGGCAGAGGGAAGGCTGATGGGCTGTTGTGCGACGAGTATATCGGTTTTGTGTAATTGACGGGCGAGTGTGATTCTTCGGAATGGCATTATTTGTCACTCGATTTGCTGTAAAATCACAAGGGACTGCCCAATTTCGCATTCAAACAGAGGGAGAGAGACAGAGAGACACAAGGCATCGTCCCGATCTCAGCCGAGACGATGCTGTAAGATACTGCAAAGTCGCTCACCCCGCCCTGGAAACAGCTGAAACCGCTCCCACGGCGCGGCACGCTCGCAGGGCGCCTCGAAAAGGCGATCGCGTCGCCGTGGCAACGCTCAGCCCTCAGATGCGGCACCGCGGCGGCTAAAGAGTGGGGATTCTTCAGCCGTACAAATGCCACCCGTTTGGGGCCCGGCGTCGCATCTGTTTTTCAGCCAAAAGCTGTCTCATGGCCGCTGCAGGTCTCGCTTTTTGCGCTTCTTTCTTTTCCCCTTCTTCTTCATCGTCTTTGCAGCGCTTGCATTGATTGAGGCGAGGCTTGACGCGGCGCCGACTCTCGTTATTCTTTTTCTTTATACTAGAAGCTTTGTTAAAGGAAAAAAAGTTTATTCCTTTTATTTACTCTTCACTTTACTTTACTTTATCAACGGATTACCATTGCCGCCTGAGGATCTCTCGTTTGCATATCGAGATTGATCAACACTACTCTTTTTTCTTTATCGCTATCTAACATTGATATCATTGTCCTTCCCATCTCCCGGGTGCTCTCTGCATTACCAAGAAAGGCACAAAAAGCTGCCCAGCTGCAGACCTTACCAGACACCCCTGCGAGATCCCAGGAGAGCCCCGCGCTCTTCCTTGTCGCCCACAGACGCTTTGCCAGGCAGCTCTTTTCCTCCATCACCGCCAGAACCAGTTGCTCGACGCCGAGCGCCACCGAGGCTCTGGGGACTCCCAGCCTTTCACCGCAGAAGTACCTTTAGCAGCATTCACGCCGCCTGGGGTGGCTGATCTTGTTCGCCATGAACTCCAGCCTCTCCAAGCAGGTCAACAGCAGCATTGACCAGCTGCACGGCATCTTTGACGAAATCGGTGTGCCCGACCATGAGCGCGAGGCGCGGGAGGCAGAGGTGCGATTGTCCCCTTCAAACTAATTCGCCAATGGCGATGCTGACTGAACTGGCGCTGCAGCTGTTCCAAGCTCTGTCGGAAGCGCTCAACAACCACCTGCGCACGGTGACAAAGGAGAAGAAGGACATGATTGACGAAGCCAAGAAGACCGTCACCGCAATCCGACAGATGGAAGCCTCCATGGACGACTCCAGGCCACGGCGTAAGAACTCGACCAGCGACGAACTGAAGCTTTCGTATCCTCTGATCCCTTGCCTGCAAAGGCTCAAGGAGAAGCACGGGCAGGTACAGAAGAAGCACAAGGAGCGATTTGAACAAGTCAAGAGTGGGTGGAATCCGCATCGGCAAACCAGCTGGCTTTCAGACATTAGTGCTAACATTTACTGCTGCAGAGCTCGTTGAAGCCCTCGAATCATACTCATCGCACCTGGAGCCCTCATTTGTCAAGATTGCCCTCCCTCCCACCGGTCCCAGCCAATCTATCCCCCTAACGTTTGATCTGTCACCATCATATGTCACCCGCCTTGACGCAGAGTTTACGCGAGTGTATGAAGAGTATACTCGCCGGCTTACGACGGTGGAAACATTGGGTGACGAAATCATCCAGCTGTGGGCCGAGCTTGGTGTTCCCCAAGCCCAGCAAGATACAGCCATCATCAAGTATTACCGCGAAGCCCCTGAGCAACTCGGCCTCCACCAGGAAGATATCCAGCGACTGCAAGCCAGGCTCGATAAATTAACGGATGAGAAGAAGAGTCGCGAAAAGAAGCTACGCGACCTCAAGGCTACAGTCGAGAACCTCTGGGAGAAACTTCAGATTGATGAGGAGGAGACCAAGGCCTTCCTCAACGAGAACAGAGGCTGCGGAATCCGCCAAATTAACGAGTTTGAAGACGAGCTGGAGCGATTGAATGTGGTAAAGCGGAAGAATATGCACATCTTCATTGAGGACGCGCGCGTCAAGCTCCAAGAACTGTGGGATGTCCTGTACTTTTCGGACGATGACATGCTCGAGTTTACTCCAGCCTTTTCGGACGTTTACAGTGATGCGCTACTGGAGGCTCATGAACGCGAGATTGCTCGCTTGGAGACACTGAAAGAGCAGCGCGCGCCGATCCTCGACCTCGTTGCTAAGCACAAGTCTCTGATTAAGGACCGAGACGAGCTTCTCGCAGCCAGCCAGGATGCCTCTCGTCTTATGTTGCGCGGCCAGAAGGGCGAGAAGCGCGATCCTGGAAAGCTGCTTCGCGAGGAAAAGATGCGCAAGCGCATCGCCAAGGAGCTGCCCAAGGTGACGGCTGACGTTCGCAAAGCACTCGAGCAATGGGAAGACGAGTACGATAGACCGTACTTGGTGTTTGGCGAGCGATACCTCGACGAGCTAGATGCTGAAGACTCAAAGAAACCAACTCAAACCCGATCCAGGACTCCGGCAGGCCCCCCTCCGTCAGCGACCAAGGCACTGGTGAAATCAGTCTCATCTTCGGCAATCAGGCCTTCCACCACCACCAAGGCCTCCCAACCGCCTCGCTCAATGACAAAAACTCCTACGGCCAGCGTATACAACCTAAACAACAAGTCTCAGCCCATGTTTTCGCAATCCACCGCAGTGCCCAGCAGCCCCACAAGGCAGCCTAGCACAAGAGCTCCTCTGTCCAAGATAAAGGATGGCAGCAACTCACCAGAGCGGCCTAGAGCACAATTCCAGAAGAGCATGGAGGCATTGCGTAAGGGCGGCTCCGTCAGACTCCCGCCGCCCAAGATGCGCGAACTAAGATCCGTCGCATCATTGGAATCACCATTCAAGCCTTATAAGTCGATGGGATCAAACTCAACCACCAGCGTTGTGCGTGCGGTTGAGCCTGAGGACGCTTATGATGAGAGGCCACAGTCCAGAATGAGCCGTGAGTCGAGCTTGTCGCACAGTCGCCAGCCCAGCTACATCGATGAGGATTCAGGCGCAAGCCGCTACTCTTCGATCCGAGAAGTCCCGCGGTATCCTCAGACAGCCTCAAGCAGATTCACTTCCAGCACATCGACTACCTCAACCGTTGTGACCGGTTCTGAGAACTGGGAGACATACGACGACTACAGCGAGGAAGAGCCAGATGTGTCGGACTCGTACTACGCCAATCTTCGGTCCTCTCGAAGCAAGCGGATGGAGCCCGAGCAGGGCCACCGACCAGTTAGCAGCGCGGCGAAGCGTACGCGCGGAGTTCCTGCAGCTTACGCACCGCCCGTGATGATTGATCAAGACGGTAACCGAGTTTCGGGAGGCGGCGAGTGGACAGAGACAGACGATGATGGCTTTCCATGATTGCCTCTCGTACTGTTTCTCGCCAACGCTGACTACGTCTTTTCTCTCACGGTTGACGTTGCAAAATGGTGTAAATGAGACATGTGTGTGTCTATGCTACTCGCTGCCTTTGATCACATTGGCAGCGAGTCGAATGAAGAGCTTATTATGACGATGCGGGCCATCTACAAACGGCGTTGCGGAGCCATTGTCTGTTCTGCAGGCAGGCAATGGTGCAATGTTTGCGGCTTCTCTCCATTCTATTTGTCCGGTTCCCGGACTCGGTTTCATTCTGTGTTATATCTGCGCTGTGCTGAGCATTGAGCTTTTTGTTTGTACTTTTTCCTCTTTTGATTTCTCCTTCTTTGTTGTTTCTTTCAATTTTAAGGACTGGGGCTATATGGAAGATTCCCAAGGTGTAAGAGGGAGTGGGAATAGGAATGGGATTGGGATTGGGATTGGGATTGGAAAGGCGAAAAGGGACATGGCTGGCGTTGGATTTTGCTTATTTTTACTTGTGTGCTTGGTATTTGCATGGCTCTGGTTGATTGAGGGGCCTCTTGTCTCTCTCTTTGTGTCTATTCCTTTTCAGTTTTGCAGCATGAAAAAGATGTTTCAATGTTTAAAGTTCGAACTGAGATTGTCAAAGTGAAAATGAAAGTCTCTGTGAAGCTGGTCTTATTCAGACAACGGTAGCCGAGCTGAGACAACCTTGAAATCTCACCTGATGTCGTACAGCATTAGCATCAGCCAACAGCCAACAGCCCGTTGTAGCAGGTGGTCGAACGCCGAAACCACAGCGCATGCGTCCCTGGCAGCAGGGCACTTATAGTGGATGCGCACTGATCGCGTGGGGCTCGGCTTGTCTTTAGCGCTTCTGCAGGGTCACATTCATTCATTCCCGCCGTTGACGAAACGCCAGGAAAGAGGAAAAGTCGGGGCGTCCGGCAGCTGAGCACCGAAGCTCCGTCCGTACCTGTCCAAAGAAAAGAACATTGGAACCAGAGACCCCAACAAAAAGAGGCTCGTTTGTTTCGGGTCCCCCTGTTTGGTTTTGGTGTGAGCTTGGCAGGCAGGCTGACTGGGGGATCCTTCCAGTTCCACGTATTCGTGTTGAAGAACTTTTTTATCTTTTGGCTTTTGCTGGCAGCCTGGCTTGCTTGTCTCCTATTTTTGGATTTGTTTTCGTCAGCTTCTTACAATTTTTCTTTAAGCAAGTATTCTTATTTTGCATTTTTTTTTTTATACATAGGAATGATGTCTTTTGAATAAGTCTTTTTGCTTCTCATCGATCCCTTTTTTCTCTTTA
Source organism: Trichoderma gamsii (assembly GCF_001481775.2). Taxonomy (NCBI): domain Eukaryota; kingdom Fungi; phylum Ascomycota; class Sordariomycetes; order Hypocreales; family Hypocreaceae; genus Trichoderma; species Trichoderma gamsii. The sequence goes on along the minus strand of NW_020171397.1, from coordinate 129,878 downwards.
CACCTTTTACACTCTAAATGTGGCCGGCCCCGCGATCAAGTGTCGATATTTCTCGGTGATGAAGCCCGCAGATAGCGCTTCCGCCGCAATTAGGGGCGCCACGCTGGCCTTTCAGAGAGACAAGCTCGAGCAGAAACAGCAGCAGCAGGGGCAGCAACAAGAGCCGTCGACGACGACGAGACAGCCCTTGGGGCGAAATCACAGCCACGTCGTCGCGGGCAAGAGAGACAATGGCGCCTATACGGCTGCGACGGAGGCGGTTCGATCGACAGGCACGGCGGCGGCCAACGGCTCGAATAATCACACGATCGGCACGCGAGCGCACCTTGTCCCAGGGAGGACCATTTCGACAGCCTCGGCACCGGAGCCATCAGCGGTGGGATTAGGTGCTTCGAGGCCGCAGCAGCTTGAAGGCCAGCAGCAGCAGCAGCGTCATACCGGCGGAGGTGGTGGCGCCTCAGCGGCGTTTGCCTCTCAAGCTGCGCATCTGGGCCTGGCGCCGGCGGCTGCGCGGATGGATGGCAGGAATCAGAGCCTCATTGCGGCGACGCTGGCTGCGAGTCGGAGTGCGAGCCCTACGAGACCGGCGGCGACGAATACGGGGACGAATACGGCGAAGATGGCGGGCAGGAGGGCGGAGAGCGTGAGGACGATGAGCTCTGCGAGCAGTGCTGGGGGAAGCGAGGTTGTGGATTCGGGGCCGTTGGCTTCTGCAGGATCGTTGATATCGATGTTTGAGCGAGGGAATGGAAAGGGTCCTTCGCCGCCAGAGTCCGTCGTCAGCGGTGCTGGAGCTGAAGACAAGATCAAGCTCAGGCCGGCAGTGACGGTGGTGACGGCCAGCGATCAGCCGCAGCAGAAGAAAGTCAAGAAGCCAAAGAAGACGCCCGCGGTGGTCAAGCGAGATACGCGGGCGCCGCCGCCGACGCCTCCTCCCGCGACCAGGACGCGCCGAGACCCGATGGCTGAGACAGCTCCGGGAGGGGACGGAAAGTCAATGACGGCGGCGGCGGAGGTGTCGGGACCTGGGCAGCGGATTGATCAGCGAGAGAGCTTGGGGTTGCAAACTGCGCAGAAACAACAACGGGAGTCCAATGATAATAGTAATCGTCAATCCGAACAGCCTACAACAACCAAATTGAAAGAGAACAAAGCTGCCACTCCGCCCCAAAGGCCCATGACTCCAGCAGCTGCTACAACGCATACATCAACATCAACATCAACATCAGCACCAGCACCAGCTCCTTTACCACAGCACAAACCCAACCCCACGAGCTCGCATCCACGATCAGAAACTACGACATCACCGCCGCGAGCGATCCATCCCTCTACGCCTCCGCCTCTCAAACCTCTTATGAGCAGGACTGTCGCTGAGGTCGTGTCCCCGCAGCCGACGCGGGTGACCAAGACTCCGTTGAGTCCCATGGCCTCTCCGCACTTGACACTGAACCCGTCTATACATGTTGCTCTAGCATCACCTTCGCCGGATCCGCCAAAGAAACGGCAAGATGTCTTAGTGGTGAAACGACCTCCTACACCGCCGAAGCCGAGGGGCAATGGCCATAAACGTACAGGCAGTGATGAGCCTAAGTTACGAGGCAGGTCTTATAGCCATCATTTAGATGCGGCGGCGGCGAACCAGTCGCGGGCTTCTATAGCTTCTGCAATGCGGACGGGGCAGTCTGTGTCTCCCCAGCATTCAGGGTCCTCTCGCCCTTCTTCTATGTTCCTGTCTAGGAGACACTCCATGGTGAGCGCGCCGTCGCTCGGCACTGCGACGCCGGGCCATACGCCGCTAGACAATCTTACCGATGCCATCATGGCCGGATCGCTCGCCTCGTCTCGCCTAACGCCGCATCATACCGGTTCGAAACTGGCTCCTCCTCCGGTGCCGAAACGGCAAAAGTCGCCTCGATTGTTGCATACGCTGCGGAATCCTCACCAGGTATCTGACGATGAGGAGGATTCTCACAAGAAGGGGCATCGGGCCCTGCTGAGAAAAGGCAAGCATGCGCACCACGAGGGATCGAGGAAGAAGTGGCGGGAAGAGATTAGGCCGCGAGAGAGGAAACGCTACGAGGCGCTGTGGGCGTCGAATCGCGGCATCATGCTGACGGACACGCGGCTGATGAGTCCCGCCACGAGCATCAGCAGCAATCTGGACAGAGACGTCTCGCAGTGCGTGGCAAACGTGGTGGTGAGGGAGGTGTGGAAACGCTCGAGGCTGCCGCTGGATGAGCTGGCCGAGATATACGACCTGGTGGACCGGAGCAGGATGGGGATGCTGAGCAGGGCGGAGTTTGTGGTTGGGACGTGGCTGGTTGATCAGAGGCTGAAGGGGCGGAAAGTGCCTGCAAGGGTGACAGATAGTGTCTGGGGGAGTGCGAATGGGGTGACTGTGAAGGGGCCGAATGGGAAGTGAATGTCATGCTGCTTTTTGATGCTGTTGTTGATACCCCTACTGTATAGAATAGATACGATACATACATATTGAGCGTTATATGCGTTGCGTTGGGTGGTTACTTATGGGATACTAGGACTGGATGGGATACTGAATAAGCTGAATGGAATGCCAGAATACATGGATGGGATACAAGAATAGCCTGGACCGAATATACCTAGATCATTACCTAGAAGACTTGTTGACCTTGTAAATGCAGGACTTATTAAAGATAGGTTATCAAGTAATATCAAGTTCAATTACATCGCTTGGAGCTATACTAGTCTATGTAAATAATGTAAATCATTAAATGTCAATGCTCGAAATCAAGTTGTTCCCATATTATTCCCTCAGCGCCTTCATATAAGATCCATGCCAAGTGTAGTTATATGTCGCCACGTCACACTCTTTGGTCGTAAAATATCGAGGTAGTTCATTCCAGGTTCAAGTTCATGTTCTTTTTTTTTTTCCAACTGTTCATCCCCAAGTTTAATTGGAGCTGGACTTGAGAGTCTTGGATGTCTCGCTGCCGACGGTAATGGTCACGTTGTGGTTGACGAGGGTGGGCATCTGGGAGACGCCGTAGAGGCTGTAGACGGTGGCGGAGATGATGCCGTCGCCTTGGGCGATGTTGGCGGGGATGGTGAGGGTTTCGGTGATGTTGGTGAGGATGTTGGATTTACCTGACTGTGTTAGCCTGTTATACTAACAATTTGGGGGGGTGAAATGTCACGTACTGGGTCCGAGGTAGAATGAGCCGAGGACTGTGCCGAGACAGTCAGGGTAGCCGTCACCCTTTTGGTAGCCAACGGCAATGGAGATGTCTGAGACGGCTTGGATGTAGTTTTGGGTCTCGATGGTGAGTTGGAAGGGCTCGCCGGGCTTGATGGTTTCGGGGACGGCGATGCCGCTGATGATGGCGTTGGCGGAGGCCAGGAAGGGGATGATGGCGGCGATGGAGAATTGCATTTTGAAGGTTTTGAAGGTTTGAGGTTGTTGTTTGGGGGAAGAAGTGTTGAAGATGAAGGTATTTATAGTGGTGGCTGATGATGTTGGTTGTTGGCTTGAGGTGATGGATGGAATGTCTCTGATGATCAGTGGGATTAACAAGTTTATATAGTGGGCAGCTGCAACAAAGAAAACTCCATGCCAATTACGAGCTCTTGAATAATTAGCGGGCTGTTTATTTTCAGCATCGTCTTGAGTCGAGGGAGAAGCGGGCCGAGCGAATGAGATCATCGATGACTCTCCTTAGACTGTGGATCGGCAGCCAAACACGAGGTTTTGGCTCCTGTTGGGCTCTCGCTCGTTTCTTGCATGGCGAAAAAGATACCAGATACGAATGTACGTGCGCAGCTCGTGTTTGTTGGCCCCTTGTTTTTGTTTCTTTGATCTAGATGATTCTTTTCTGGGTATGAGGGCATCATATTGCCGGATTCAGGTACATGTGTGCTGTCGACTACAAGGTATGATGTAGAACGGTGAGGTGAAGCAACGACGGCGATGCATCGTCTGGGTACCTCCCCTTGTTCCCGTGTGGGACTCCGAGAGCTATGCTGGGCATGCTACAGGGCTCAATTTACTGGTTTGCAGGAACAAAGAAGAGCACGCTTGGACGCTACGTTATGACGATGGTGGGAGCTCAGTTTTCGACTAGGGCTGAGGCGTGTGGCCGGGGATTATGGAGATCGGCAACGCTGAGGAGATGTGTGGTGCTGTATGTACTGTGCTGTTACCTGCTATTGGGTAGGGGGCTCGCTGGCAGATGACTTGTACGATATAGTTGTGGCGATGAGTGCGAGGGAGAAGAGGTACGTTGCTTCTGGTTGGCGCTGAGATGAGAAGTCAAAGAGGCACTGCTGGCAGTCCAGGATTCGTTCGCTGCGGCTGGTTGAGTGTCTGACTCGGCGGGTATAATTATAGCACTGCGTCTATGCGCCTAACGGATAGTGGTGGTGAATGCTTTGAAACGCAGTGCTACTACGTCTACAGTCGGTAAGGGATAGAAGAAAAAGGAATATTCTATAGCCGGTCATTGAGAGTTTCCTTCCCCTTACACCGTCTATTCGGCTGCCTCGAATATTGGTTCTAGAAGCAGGAGCAGGAGGTCGGAGAAGAAGAATAGGAGAAAATAGTAGCTGTATAGGGTGCCGATACGAGATGGCCCCTTGCAGCAGCCACTCGTTAGTGGTTCTAGGGGATTCGCTTAGGCTATAGGGTGACGGAGAATTGCATCCAGTATGCTGGCAACTATCTTCAACACGAGGTCACGCGATGAAGAAAGTCATCATTGCTTTTCTCTGAGTGAACAAGATTGAAAATAAACATTTTGCACAGCGTAGCATTTTAGCAACGGTGGTGGTGGTAATGTCTGACCTTGTCCCCATTCGTTAAAGGTGTGGATAAATGTAGCATTCCAAGGTTACGTGCATTACGGTTTTTATACCCGAATAGCTGGAGATCTTCAGCTTGTGTCGTCATGCGGGATGTGAAGCTATGTGAGGGCGCTTTTGCGTTATGGCAAGGTATGACTTCATTTGCGTGAGATTCGATCGGCTATCGTTTGAATGTCTTATTGTTGCTCGGATGGATGGATGGGATGGTAGAGACGGGATAGCTACGACGGTTTTCATGATGAAAAGCTATGGATTTAAGCTGCGGCTTTGAGTGAATGAAGGTGGCGCCCTGGGATCCACTTGGCCGGCAGATCCGGTGGGTTTGCAAAGATTTTGACACTTTTGGTGGCGTTGACGGTGTTGCATTTTGGTGGGTTGTGACTGGTGGTGATAGATTTGATGATGGGTGAGGCTTGAATTGAAGATGTGACGGATGTGATATTACTACAGATATTCAAGCTGAGGTGGGAGATGGACCTGAACATGCATGTGCTTCTGTTGCTTTGATTGTGCAGCTCGTGGATGTAATTGCATGCTTTAGACGGTGGATACTTGCAGATGGCGGCGAATCCGGCTTTCACGGCATTGCCGTCTCGGGAGTTGAGGTTGTGTTTGCATACCCTGGAATAGCTTCAATAACCTCAATTGGCTGCAGTGGGCGCAATTTCATCAAGATGACTATGATTTAGCTAGCAATTTACTGACGAGATGGCTGCCCTTGATAGATTTCCATAGTCGTACAATTTGATCGTGGCATTGCTGGTATTATTGCATTCAATGCAATATGTCAGTTACATATGTATTTCAGGTCGAGGCGTTGACCAAAAACGTACTGCCAATTGCTTGGCGTTGCAATAAGTCGTTTATATATTGCTATAGGACGGCTTCCCTCAACCAAACCACCTACCTTGGCTGCTCACAGCCAATTATCTTCCGTAGTATAGTGGTCAGTATGCAAGCTTGTCACGCTTGAGACCCGGGTTCAATTCCCGGCGGGAGAGACCGCCAGCCCTCTAAGAGGGATTTCTTTTTGCCCTTTTACCAACTTTATTTTGAGTGGCTTTTCAACATCTTGGCTTCCAATTATGCATATTGTTTGTTCTCAGTAAGATTTTTTTTATCTTTCGTTCATTAGTCATGACTTTTCTTCTCTTGAACAAGATTTCTTTTTGGTGCGCGTATGACCCGAAATTACACATGGGAATGGATCTATATCTTAGCCTTAACAGCCAATAACTGTCTGCCACATATTTCTTCATCTGCAGAAAATATTCCCTTGGGTATCAACAATTGCTACCTAAAAGCTCTATCCTTAGTAGACCTGTTGACTGTGAGACTTATATGTGAATTTGATCCTGGTAAGAGAGCGCTAATACTTCTACACGGGGGGTTTCGTGTTCGTATTCTGATTATTTCGCCTTCTTCTTTCATTCTTTCCTCGAGTCAACGGTTCATCTGTTAGGATTTACTTCAAAATCCTCTCCCGTTCAAGAGGGTTTGCGCCTTGGCATAGTTATTTTATAGAAGTCATAAAGGCTGACTACTCAAAGGAATATTGATTTGTTTACGATGCACCCTTGCCTAAGCTCGCCCAAATAGAACCACTTGTTGACTGCCAGCTGTACGGCCATAGGATTATCTCTGCCAATAGAAATTGTCTTCGGTAACAGATATCGCTGCCCAAAATGCGGCTGCATGCCCTCCTTCTGTTAGATGGACTGAAATCCTTTATATTAATCGCCGGTCCGCTGATGAGTCTATTTTGTTTCAGTAGCTCATCCTGCATCCTCAGAGTCCCATACCAGTCTATCTTGGATAATCATAATCATCGCAATGTCAGGTTGCTTCCGCCGATTATTTCTCCTTGTCCTTGTCCCACTTGTCAAAGCCTATGAAGTATTCGAAACAACATGCTCTGCTCCTAATCCGCACTCGGAGTTTATGTTTGTATCGTCTCCCAACACTCGGGGTACCCTGGAAATATTATGGAGTTCTTTGTTCACCATCCTTGCCTGCACATGGACACTGCACCACCCCGATGTTCCGGAGCAACGTAACGATTGCGATCTTGGTGTATTAGGCGATATTAAATGGGCACTGAAAGCGTTTTGTAAAAGCGCGGTGATGATTGTCATGACTGCTCTGGCTCCAGAACTTATAATAGGCGTGGCCGTTGAGGATCTCATGAATGCAATGCAGACACAACAAATGATGGAAGAATATGCTTTCAACGACCAAGTAGCCTGGTCTTTGAGACACAGCTATTTTGCAGAGATGGGGGGCTTTGCCATACGCAGTAAAAAGCCGTTGGACGCCTCTGACAAGCAAGGCAACAAACCAAGAGGAGGAGAACTACATTCTCTCTCTGTTGATCAGCTCTATGACCTTCGACGCGACCGGGTTATCGAGTCCCTTCCTGATATCAGGGCTGAAGAGATCAAAGACAAGTCCCAGAGTGATACTTTGGGCAAGTTCATCGCGATTGGCCAAATAGCCTGGACCATTGTGCAAATCATTGTTCGGGCTGTTAAAAGACTTCCCGTCTCTCCGCTCGAGGTCGCTGTAGTAGCTTTCGCAGCTTGTGCGGTCATCGTATACGCCTTGTATATGAAAAAGCCGCAGCGCGTCTCGACGCCTATTGTTATCTATCATTACATTGGACAGAAAGATACGCTTGGAGAGATTCTCAAAGAGTGTCGCAAGATGGCTCGGGAGAAGAAAGATGGAGAGGCAGAGAAAGAGGCAGGGCAAGAGACTCAAGGTAATTCACATGGATCACGAGCTATTGCTCTCGATCCCGAGATACAAAGCCTTATTACACGTCCCCAAAAAGCTGTCAAGGAGAGATCTGACTGGGTTATATTGATTATAGTAAGTGTTGGTACGGCCATATTTGGTGGGATCCATGTGATCGCATGGAACTTTGCTTTCCCGACAACCATTGAGCTAATTGGATGGCGGTGCGCAAGTGTATATCTAACTGCATCTTCCCTCGGATTTTCAATCTTTTATTGGATCAACGTAATGCATGAACATCAACTTTATGAAGGCTTATTCTTTGCCCTGGGTGTTATTATGTCCCTCCTCGTTTCTTTAATTTCTGTGACATCCTGACCTATACTATCGTACTTAGGTATAGGGTAGGTTCCCAATTTATAAACTAAGGCGTCGGTTTATATTAGTAAAAAGATACGAGGGATCTAATGAGCAAAGTAATCACATAGCTAATAAGGTTATAAATAACTAATCTAATTATTATCTAAAAGTGCTATATTAATAACTAACTATTTAAGTTTTATTTAATAAGCATAATAAATAGTTCTTATATAGTAAGTTATTTTAAGTAACTCACAATCCCAATTATAATCCTCTGGGATAGCTTACTCTAGTATTTATAATTTATTATAGGTAGCTCACAGTATAAGATATAATCCTCTTTTAATTAGTCCATTAGTCTATAGTATTTCCATAAGTATATATCTTATAGTTATTAGGTTATAATATAATGTCCCCTCTTTATTAGTCTTGTCCTTAAGGCTAAATATGCATTAGCTTTATAATCTATAAGTATATTATTCTCCCTGTGTCCTATGTTCTATAACCTAGTTCCTTAAATAATATTATAATAACTAATAAAGTGTCTAAGCTAATTTCTTGTAAAACTTATAAGTGTAATATTCTTATATTATTTATTCTTTCTCACAGTTCTAACTTAAATATGCTATATACTTATTATTTTTAGAAGAAAGTTCCTTGTTATATAATAAAGGATTTTTCTTATTATTATAAATATATTAAATGTAGCTGTTTTTATAATAGTGTTTTGGTAGCTTTTTCTTATGGGTAAGTTTAATTCTTATAAAATATTTAAAATGCTAATGTGTTTATAGTAATAAGGATATTAAATTAGTAGAAAAGATTAAAAGTAGAGGAAGAGGCTGCGGGCAAAGCCCTAGAGTCTCTTTAGGCTTAGTTAACTAATTTATAAGCTAAACTATCTAAAGCTGTAAATTAGCTGTCTTAGATTTGTTATACTAAGAGTAAGATAAAAGAGCGTGGTAATAAATTAGTGCGTTAGGGAATATAGGAGTTAAATAAAGAAAATAAAGTAGTAAGTAATCTTTAATATATAGGGGTTCTTAATAACGTTAATTAGTCCTCCCTTAGCGTTAGTTTAGAGTTTAAGGACCTTAGTCCATTAGTTTAAGAGTTTAAAGAAATTTCTTTATTAATTCCTAAGAACTAAAGTATTTTTCCAGTTCCTATAAATTTTTTAATTTAAAGTATTCTTTTTATTTAATAAGGTACTTAATTTTATTTTCTTTATAGTTTTAGTGTATAGTAAGTATATTTTTAATTTTATATTTTTCTTCTTAATCTTTAATAATAATTTCATTTAAGATAGGTCTTTTAGTATTTTTATTAATTTATGCTTTTTTAAGTTATAATATATAAAATACTAGAATTTAAAGTTTTATTATATTTAATAAAGCTAATTTATAGTTTACTTCTCTAATTTACTTAAGAATTTTATAAGGTTTTATTTTTCTAATGTTAAGTTTATTACTTAGCCTATTTATCTTAATGTTTAGTAATTTATAGCCTTATAAATATTATAGTATATAAACTATATCTCCTTTTTAAAGAATTAGTCCTGTAATTTTATTTTAGTTTATATATTTTTTTATTTTATCTTAAATTAACTTAAGTTATACACACATTTCTTAGTATAAATTAATTATTAATTCTGCTATGAGTTAGGCTTTTTTAGAGTTAAGTTTATCTCACAGTAGTTTAAATGCTTTTAGTGTAAATCTATAGTTAGTATAAAAGGGGGTAATCCCTGTGAATTCTAAAGGTATACTATTATAGTATAGTTAAGCCACTAGTAATTTTTTTACTTAATTATCTTATATAAAGTTAATGTAGCAGTGTAAGTAAGCTTTAATAATTTAATTAATGTATTTTATTTATTTATTTATTTAAGGATAGTATATAGTACTTAATTTATAGTTTATTCCTAATTTAGCTATAAGTTTTTATTAAAATTTAAAAGTAAATGTTTATTCTTTATTTAATATTATTTCTTTTAGTAGTTTATATTCTACGGTAATTATTTTTATATATATATAAGTTCTTTTACTATATGTAATTTATTATGCAGTATAAAGTATACTTGCTTTAATAAGTAATAAACTACTATAAATATGCTGTTATATTTGACCTTAGTGAGAGATTTAATAAATGGGGGTAAGTTAGTAATATAGTTAAAGGTAATTAATTCCTATAGTTACTTTAGTACTAGCAGCGGTTATAATTTTCTATATAACTTATATCTTTTATCCTTTATTTATTAGTATATATTATAGTGTAATATAATATATTATATATATGCTTTAAGTCCTTTAATATTATAATATATAAGAACTTAATTATATATCTTCCTTATGCCTTTATGTTTATATAATAGGTGTTTGTGGATGTATTTAACTACTTTTCTTTATAGTTCTTTAGGTACCTATAATTTGCTGTTTTATTATCACGACCTAACACTTATGGTCGTAATAACGGGCCTACCGGGTAAGCAGGTTCAGATTAACTTAAGACCAAACAACCAATTAGGAATGGGTTAAAGGGAATTAGCTTCAATCCGTTATAATCTAACACTTTAGATTAATAAGAATTACTATTAATCCAGCACAATCCAGGAAACTTAACTAAATATATAAGTTCACTTCTTTACACTTATTAAATAACTTAAATAGCTAGTTATTAACACAGAATTAAAATTACAATACACTTTACACTGCTTACTATTTAATAACATTTATTATTACTATTTACATTACCTAAAGATCTCCTAATTACTCCGCTAACACACACCCAGAACTAAACTCTAGGTTTATCCCTTAGGAAGCCCTTGTATTACTAACTATCTAGTATACAGTTTATCACACATTAATAACTCTTATTCAAATAGTTACTAAACCTATAGGCAATACTAATAAAATAAGTTATATAAACTTTTAAGACCCAGTTAATAAAATGGATCACTCCAATAGGGAAGAACAAGCACCCCAGTTTAATAATCTAAACCATCCAGTCAATTGACTTACAGCCCTAGAAGCAATAGTCTAAGGAATAGTAACTTAGCGCACTAAAGACTAATAAACCATTACTAACCTCTAAAGAGAAATTATATAACTCTAAACTCAACAGAATAATCCATTAGTTACATAACTACCTATAATACTAGGAGTACCACCCATAGTAGCTCTAATACTACACCTAGGAGGCAACCCAGAACCTAAACTTAAGAAGACCCTAAGGGTAAAATAACCCAGTAAGTTTAACAGAGATACCGCTAAACTTCGCAAATTTTAGTATAATTTGCGTATATACTTTAAATACTACTACTTAATTACTTTCTTAGTAGATAAGACTAAATAAAAAATCTATTTTACAGAAACCTAAATAAAGGACACTGCTGCAGATTAGTTTACCTTAATCCTTAAGGATAAATAAAAACCTTATAATTAGTAAACATAACTCACTAAAGACATATTCACTAGCTATAAGAAGTTTAAAAGACAATTGGAAAAATCCTTTAAAATTACTAATAAAGCCCAAGAAGCTAAAAAGAAGCTAAGGGACCTTAAGCAAAAGGGCCTATATTATAAATACACTTTAACCTTTATTTAATTACTCACTAAAGTTAATTAAACTAAGGAATTAAAGAAGGAAATATATTATTACAGCCTAAAGCTAAAAGTTAAAGATAAAATCTATAAAATAAATTAATAGGCTATTAGCTTTACCAATCTTATATAAGAAGCAATTAAAATTAATAACTGCCAGTAAAAAAGAAAGTAAAAAAGGAAGGCAAAGAAAACTAAAAACCCAGTTAAATATTACCCTTAGCCTAACTAAGGAAAGAAATAAGATAACTATATTACAAAAGACAATAGTACTTAACCTGGAAAAATAGACATTAATAACATTAATAAAAGGAAGTTTAAAGGCACCTGTAACTCTTGCAGTAAACTAGGCCACAAGGAAGCAGACTGCCGTTCTAAGATAACTTATGGATTCTATAGTAAGAAAGGCTATAATAAAGCTTATTACTACACTAAGAAAAATATAAAGAAATCTAAGATTACTAAAGATAAGGCTTAGATAAATACTATCACAGAAGTACCCTATAACTACCTTAGCTAGATAGCTTACTATAATAATTTATATCTTATATATAAAAGCAGTAAGGAAGGATCCGGATACTATCTAAAGAAACCATAAGCCAGGAAGTCTTATAAGACTATATAAATTAATACCCTTAATTTCTATAAAAAGAAATATAAAAACTGCAGCTCTACGGAACCTTATTCCATTTATACACTTTACAAATACTTATCTTACAGCTTATAGAATATTAATTACATATGCGAAAACAATAAATCAGAGGAATAGGAACTCTTAGATAAAGAAACTAGTAAAAATAAAATTATTTATAATAAAAGTAAAAGAATCTATAAATACAGTTTCCATATAACTAATAGGAAAAACTAACAGTGGATTAACACCCTTCTAAACACATACCCTTTTGTAAAATATAAGGAAGCCCTAGAACCGGAACCCATTACTTTTAAAGACATATATAACAGTAATAATACCAATAGTAGTAAATGTTATTAATATAGCGCTTAAGAACCCCGACATAATATAACATACCTAAAATACATAGAAGAATACAGATGCCCACTATATATATTAGAAGAAGAAAATCACAAATACACAGAATATATATACTATAAGAGCATAAAAATTCCACATCTATGCGACAAAGAAATGCATAAATAAAGGAAATATTAATGTAAAGTTTATAAATTAATAAACCTTAACCACAACTGTAACAGATGCCGCATCTACGGATCCTATAACCCCAAATATAACTATATATATATTCTAAGGGAATAAGCAGAAGAATAAAAAAAACAAAAAGAAAGACAATAATACCTCAACAAAAACCCACCTTATAGGATAACCCTAGAAGAGGCTTAGGAACAAATTAGACTTAACAAAATAAACATTTAAGGAGCATATAACTAAGTCCCTATCTAGGACCTCCTTAATGCCCTAGACAAAGACTGCAGAACACGCAATTAAAAAAGGTGTAATAATATCTATTACTAAATATATATCTTTAATAAACTAAAAGACTAGCACAAATATCAACCAAAGCAAGTCAAGCATAAAGAATATATAACACACCACTTCCTAAATTACGCAGTAATATACTATAGCATACACAGAGAAAAGAAAAGCTAATTTTATTAGATTACCCAAAAACTAGCATAAAAAGGTTATAATTTTAAGAATCATTTAAACTAAAAACAAGGCAATAAAACCCTAATTAAGAGATACCACCGTTTAATTAAAGATTAAAATAAAGAATTAAAGTGCTAATAGTGCGCAAAATACTAAAACATTATATAAGACTAAACCCATTTAAACAGCATCTAAATTAACTTAATTAGAAATAACAGTAAGAAACTATAAATTAAAGAATATATTAATTAATCCTTAGTTATAACATATATAAACAGTAGTATAGATTGTAACCTTATTACTCCTAAAATAATAAACTTACTTAGATTACTATACACTAAGAAAAAATAACCTATATATATATCTAGTGTTACTATACCTAATGCTAAGACAATAATTAATTACAAGACTAATTATCTCCTAATTACAATTGCTAGTTACACTAAGACTATTAAGTTTAACATTATACCTCTCGCTAATTATAACGTTTTACTTAAACACCTATAGTTAAAATAAAGTAACCTACTAATTAACTGGAAAACTAAGAAAATACTCTAGGAAATAGACGTTACCCTAGAGCTATAACTAAGCTATAAAGAGGGTAAGGAAGGCAAAGACGCGCCTATAGACTTAAAAATAAAATCTTATACATAATAAAATAAAGAAAAAATAGAAAAAATAAGAATAGAACTTAAAAGAAAGGTTAGATTTAATATAGAAAAATCACTAGTATTACCTTAATATAACCACAGATAAGTTAAGGGAGAATAAGTACACATTAACCAAATTATTAAATAAATAAAAAAAAAATTATAAGCTTTAAACAAAGCCTTACTAAAAGTAAAAGAAAAAAATAAACTAAGAGAATTAAAAGAAACTCTCTTAAAAGCACCTTAATAATATAAAAGGAAATATAGAAAACTATTTAATTTAACATTAGAAATAGTACAACCGCTTTATTTACAATAGGATCATTATATAAATCTTATAGATAGAAAAATAATAAAGTTCTTTCCAATCTATAACCTTAGTGAAGTAAAACTTAGAACACTTTAAAAATAAATATAAGAATAACTAAAGAAAGGATACATTAGGCTATTTACTTCACTAGCTAAATACCCTGTTATATTTATATTAAAGAAAAATAAAAAACTTAGATTAGTTATTAACTATAGATAGCTAAATAAGATTACAATTAAGAATTAAACCCTATTACCGCTTATTATAGAAATTTAAAACCGCCTAACTAGTGTAAATTAATTCACTGCCTTAGACCTTAAGGGAGTGTATAACCTAATTTACATCCGCAAAGGGAATAAATAAAAAATAGTGTTTAGAACACACTATAGATTATTTAAATACTTAGTTATATTATTTAGGCTTACTAATACACTAGTAATATTTTAATAAATAATTAACTATATACTATAAGCATATATTAATAACTTTGTAATTATATACTTAAATAATATCCTTATCTTCTTAAAAACCCTTAAAGAACACAAGGAATATATTTATAAAATACTATAAACACTCTAAGACGCTAATCTCTTAGTAAAATTAAAAAAATATTATTTCCACGTCTAAAAAATTAAGTTCCTAGGACACCTAATCTTACTAAAATAAGTCTAAATAAATCCTAATAAGCTTACAGCAATCTAAAACTAAGAATTTCTAGAGATAAAAAAAGGAATGCAAAGCTTCTTAGGCCTAGCGAATTACTATTAAAGATTTATTAGGAACTATAGTAAAATCGCTAAGCCACTCACTAATGCCACTTAACTTAAAGAAAATAAAAAAGGCAAGAAGAAACTAAAAGATAGGAAACTTACATATAAACCAGAAATAAAAGCAGCGTTTAAATAACTTAAAAATATACTTCTTAGTAAACCTATACTTATTATATATAATCCTAATAAACTATTAAAAATTAAAATTAACTTATTAAATTTCACTATTAGAGGAGTATTAATATAGAAAGATAAAAAAGGAAAAAATCATCTAGTAGCATTTTTCTTATAAAAACTACATAGACCTAAATTAAAATACCCTATATATAACAAAGAATTTATAGTAATTCTTAAAGCATTTAAGGAATAAAGACACTACTATTTAAGAAGTAAATATAAAATTAAAGTCTATACTAACTACCGTAATATTATATACTTCACTAAGACTTAGAAACTCTTAGCACAGTAAATGTAATATTTTAAAACACTCTTAGACTTTAACTATAAACTTATTTATTATAATAGCACTGTAAATAAAAAAGCAAATACCTTAAGTAAAAAAGAAAAATACTTTAAAGAAATCCTAGAATTTAAAGCTTAAATTCTAAGGAAAAATCACTAAGGAAACTATAAATAAATATAAGTTAACACTCTATTTATTATAAAAGAATATAACCCTATCCTTAATAAAATAAGGGAATATATAGTAAATATAGAACTAAAAGAACTCCCGGAAGAAGCAACTATTAAAAAAGGCTTACTAAAATAAAAAGGAAAAATTTAAGTACTACTGGAATTATAACTAAAAGCAATCTAAGACTTATATTGCAGTATAATTATAGCAGCACACTATAGTATTTACACCACTTAAAACCACGCTATCTACTACTATAAATTTCCAGGAATAAAGAATAAAATTTCAAAAGTCATTAAGAAATGCAATATATATAAGAAGATAAAAGATAAAAGGCATTAGCCATATAGAATATTATAACTAACCCTAGTTCCAGAAAGAAACTGGAACACTATTACATTTAACTATATTACTAACTTACCTAAGTTAAAGGATCCACTAACTAGAAAATAATTTAATAGTATTTTTATAGTTATAAATAAGCTCTTAAAGTAAGCATATTTCTTACTATATAAGAAATCATACACAGTAGAAAACTTAGCGTATCTCTATATAAAATATATATTTACTAAATATAAAATACTAAAAGAAATTATATTAGATAGAGGAAGTACCTTTATATCTAAATTCTAGTAAAAATTAATAGCTAAACTTAAAACCTATTATAAGCTAAGCACCGCATTCCATTCACAAATAAATAGATAGATAGAATAAATAAATTAAGTTATTAAAGTATACTTATAATACTATATTAACCTCTAGTAAGATAACTAGGTTAAAATATTACTAATCGCTTAGATATAATATAACAGCTTTATAACAGAAACTACAGGAGTTACACTATTTTACGCTAACTATAGGTTTACACCGGAAGCCTATAAGCTACCTCATAATAGCCTAAATGCAGATAATACACACATTCTTATAGAAAATATAATCCAATTACAGGAAAAACTTAAAGTTTAACTTAAATTCTTTAGGCAACACACAAAGGAATACGCTAACCAAACAAGGATTAAGGGACCAACCCTTTAGGAGGGAGACATAGTCTACCTACTATAACATTCATGTAACAAAAAATTGCTAAACATTAAAATAAACAGGCTAAGTAATAAATTAAATTTTAGAAAACTTAGACCATTTAAAATTCTAAAGAAAATCAGCGAAGTTAACTATAAACTAGACTTACCTAAAAACATAAGGTTAAAAACAGCCATTTTCCACATATCACTACTTAAAAAAGCACTAGTAGACAAAGAAACAGGCAAACTAATTATAGACAAAATTATTGTCCAAGACATCAAGGAAAAATATAAAATTAAAAAACTAACTCACATATAAATAAATAAAACAACCGGAGAAAGGAAGTACCTTATAAAATAGAAAGGATACAATAATAATAAAAACTCTTAGGTGCTAGAAAGAGAACTTAAGAGGAACGCCCAGATAATCCTACGGGAATTTCATCAGTCCCTAGGGGTAGAAATAACAACAGGTCCAGCTCATAGGCAGACCAATCAACGGCGCCAACAAACTGGGACAAGCCGGCGGAGACAGAACTAGAACCCAACAAGGCAGCCTAACAAACAGCCTCCGCCTCCTGCTCCTCACGCTTAACCCGCTCTAACTCCTCCAGATCCTTAATTCCACGAGAAACAGCGCGTGCCGCCTTCTTTTTCCATTCCTTACACTGCTTGCGAAGACAAGCAATCTTACCCATAATGCGTATTACCTCCTCTTCCACAGCCTCAACCTCACTATCCAACTAATCCCCACAACAGGAAATCTGCAACAATTATTAAGCAGAAAGAAAAGCCTTATAATAAGACTTATAGTCTTTCACACACTTAGAACAACGGATTAAATCCTTTTCTAAAGCCAGACACTAAGTGCCTTTCTTTTTACAATAATAACAAGGTTCCATTTCAATAGGACAAGACAAAATCAACGCAGCAAGCGCTACACTCTTATCAACCTTCTTTTATTTCCGGGAATTAGAGTCTATAGTTAATTTCTAAATACAGTAAGACATAATAAGCACTGAAATAAACACTTAAAGAAAGGAAAATAACTTATAAGGGGATAGTATAGATACTTATATACTAAGGGACCAGGTCTTAAGGATAAGACTAACAGGAGGGGAGTATTGTGTCATAACCTAACACTTATGGTTATAACAACGGGCCTACCGGGTAGGCAGGTTCGGATTAACTTAGGACCGAACAACCAATCAGGAATAGGTTAAAGGGAATTGGCTTTAATCCGTTATAATCCAATACTTCAGATCAATAAGAATTACCATTAATCCAGTATAATCCAGGAAACTTAACTGGATATATAAGTTTACTTCTCTATACTTATTAAATAACTTAAATAGCCAGTTATTAACACAGAATTAAAATTATAACACGCTCTGCACTGCTTACTATCTAGTAACATTTATTATTACTATTTATATTGCCCGAAGATCTCCTAATCGCTCCGCTAACACACACCCAGAACTAAACTCTAGGTTTATCCCTTGGGAAGCCCTTGTATTACTAACTATCTAGTGTACGGTTCGTTACATTTATTTTAGGTATCCTGCGTCTAGAGTAATATTTTCTAGATAGTCTTTGTTTAAGTGGTTCTTTATATATTCCTTAATTTCTTTAAGCATTAGATTGTTTTCTAATACTTTAAATATTATATTAATGTAAACTTATTTAATATTCCCTTTATTATTATACTATAATACTTATGCTATAAATTCTAGTATTTTTTATTTATAATTAGTTCTCCTGCTTAAAGCATTAGCTTATCTATTTTTAATTCCTTTGCAATGGATAAGCTTGTAGTTAAACTAGGATAAGAATTTAAAGTATTTAACTTATCTGCTGGAGAGTTCTTGGGTAGTAGTAAAGTATAAAATATTCTTATAATTAGTATATACTATAATCTTATGCTTACTTCTATGGCAATAATGTCTTTATTCTTTAAATGCTTGCAGTATTGCGTATATTTCTTTATTATAAGTAAGGTATTATAGCACTAGTCCGCTAAGTTTATATAAAAAGAAGGCAACTAATCTTAGCTTTCTATTATCTCCTAGTTAACTTAGAACTCCTTCAATTGCAAAATTTAATGCATTAGTTTTAATTATAATAGGTTTCTTTAGGTTAAACATAGCGAGAACTGGTTTCGAAGTTATAGCTTCCTTAAGTTCTTTAAAGGCTTTTTATTATTTTTCTTTCCATTTAAAGGACTAATCCTTCTTTATTATATTAGTTAATGGAATAGCTTTAAGAGAGAAGTCTTTAATAAATTTTTAATAGTAATTTATAAGTCTAAGGAATACTTATAATTCCTTAAGTATAGTTAGAGTTAGCCATTTTTCAATTACTTTAACTTTATTAGGGTTTATATAAATTTCTTTAGGGGTAATAATATATTTAAGAAAATTTACTTTCTATAAGTAAAATATATATTTCTTAGGGTTAACGAGGAGTTTATTTTCTTTAAGTTTCTATAATATAAGGTAAATGTATTTCTTATATTCTTTAAGGGTATCTAAGAAAATAAGAATGTTATTAATATATACAATTGCGAAGTTATTTAAGTATAATTTAAGTATATAGTTAATTTATTTCTAGAAGGATATAGGTGTATTTATAAGTCCTTAAGGCATAATAGTATACTTATAGAGTCTATATTTTATTATAAAAGCTATTATCTATTTATATCCTTCCTTTATTTTAGTAAGCTTATAGGCTCCTGTGAGATTAAGGGTTATAAATTATTTTTTCCTATATAATTTATTTTTAATTTATAAGATTAGCGGTAGTAGGGTTTTATCTTTAATAGTTATCTTATTTAATTCCCTATAATTAATAACTAACTGAAGTTTGCTATTTTTCTTTAATATAAAGATAATAGGATATCCAATAGGTAATTTTAAGATTTAAATATAGCCCTTCTTAAGTTATACTTTAATTTATTCTTTAAGTGTTTTAAGTTCTATTTCACTAAGGTTATAAATTTTATAAAACTTTAGGGATACTCTATCCTTTAAAATAATTTTGTAATTCTATTTAAAGTGTAGTAATAGCCCTTCTTTTAGTTTATCTTAAAAGAGCTTTTTATACTTTTAATATTATTCTAGGATATATGCTAGTGGATCTGTTAATTACTTAACTTTCTAAAGTTCCTTATCTAGCATTATAAGTTCTTTATATAAGATTATAATATATCTTTGCGTCTATTATTTTAAGGTTCTCTTTTTTATTTTAATGTGTTAAGGAGGTATATTAGTGGGCGGTAGGAAAATCTTAGGTTTTTAGCTTCCTAATTTCTTATTTTCTAGATCTTTATTATTTTGCTAATAAATTTAGCCGGTTTTCCAGTCTATATTAGGTTTATATTTATATAACTAGGGTATGCCTAAAATAAGATTATATTTTAGGATATTAGCTATATTGCATACAGTTCTTATAATATATTTTCTAAAATCTATTAATAGGTAATTAGTCTGTCGTTTAATCTATCTATTATTATATTAAAAGGTTTAGCCTTTAGTATATTAAAGTTAATATAATTTCTTTTTCTTATATGCTAGTAACTACAGGCGAATTGTAGTTATAGCAGATATATAATTATATTCCGACCTACTATCTATTAAGACTATAAGTAAATTCCTATTTAATAATACTTTAAAAAAAAGCCTTTTAACTATTCTTTTATCTTTATTATTGCTGTTATATTCTTTTTCTTTTTCCTTTTTAAGAGATATTATATATCTTAAGTCCTTCTATTGCCCTCTTATAGGGGACTATTATAGTTTTTTAAATAGTGCTAGTTATTAATCTTTATACTTGTGTATTATTTGCATTTTAGCTCTGGGTAGTTTTTATAGTTAAACTATCCTTTATTATAGTTATATTTAAATCTTAAATTACTGCGGTCTTACTATTCCAAAAGCTTAGCAGTTTAATAATAATTATAAAATACTAAATAGTATTCCTATAATTCTCTTTTACTATAGTCGCAATAACCTGGTTTTAATATAATAGTTTTAAGGGATTAATACCATTATATAGATATTTAGTTATAAAATTTTATATTATAGTATATATTCTTATAAGGAGTGAATGGGATTTATATAGGAAAAATATTATTATTATATTTTTCTTTAAAGTGTTTTATATATATGTGGGTAATATAACTAGTCTAGCTAATGCAATAGTGCAAAGGATAAGTTAAATTTATATATTTATAGTCTCTATAGTAGTAATAATAAAGAAGGTTATATAACCATGCCCTATTAAGTATTATAGCTCTTAGAATAAGTTATATTTTAAAACCTTAGGTTTATATAGCATGCAGCTATTTATATAAGGTAATAGGGGTGTTACCTTTAATAGGTTCTTTTAATTCTATAATACTATAGTAGAACTCATTAAGTTTTCTTATTTCTAAAGTGTAATTTTTATATACTCTTTAAATGTCTTTATTATGTTTATAAGGTAACCTATAATTACACTACTTAATATTATTATCTTCTTAGTTTAAGACTATGCTTTTTATATTAAATAATTATTAAAAGTTAATTTAAAAGACTAGTTATCTATTAGGTATTTTAGTTTTAAGTTCTTTGTTTAGTGTCTTAAAGTTATCTAAGAGTTTAGCTTTAAAATAATAGAATTTATAGTTGTCTTTATTATTAAATAAGGTTAAGTGTTCTATTATATAAATGCCTTTATTATCTTTCTTTATAGCATAGTTATTCTTAGGTTTAGGGATTCTTTTCTTTTTAAATAACTTATAGTTATATACTATATAGTTTAGCTTTTTATAATTATAGCATTTAAAGTCTTTCTTTTTCCTATTTCCCTTTTATATTATACTAATATCCATAGGTCCTAGAGTGCTACTGTTATTTTTAGTAATTAATTCTTATTATTTCTTACCTTAATTTAAACTTTCTTAGTTAAAGTTATTTTAATTTCCTATATTAAGTTTATAAAGGAGGTTATTAGCTATTATATATTTTTCTATAAATAAGATTAAATTATACTTAGTTTAATTAATATTATAAACTTTTTCCTTAACATTTTTACTAAGTCTGTTATAAAATCATTTAATAAGGGCGGATTATCCCTAAGTAACTTTAAAGGTAAGGTCCCTAAATTTCACAGTGTAATTAAAGTATTTTCCTTTTTAATAGATTTTAAAGAGTTTATTTTTAGCTATCCTAAGTTCTTTAATATCTCCAAAGGCTTTTATAAGTTCTCCTTTAAATTCCTTAAAATTATTAAAGACTTTTTTAATAGATTTAGGTAATAGTCCTTTAGGGTTATTAAGATATATATCCTATATAGGGCGGAACTATTTTAAGGCAGTTCCTTTAAGATAGGACGCTGTAAAAGAGACCTTCTTATATTTTATATTAAGGGTATTCTAAAAGTCTATAAAGTAAGCCTTTAATTAAGTTTAAAATTCACGGAGTTTACTAACTTTTCTATTAAATATAAGGGGCGGTTAGTGTTTAATAAGTATTCCTATGTCTTTAATGTTAGTCTTTTTATTATTAGCCTTCTAAATAAAAATTAAGTTAAGTTTAAATATATCTTAAAGGAAAGCTTTAATTTATTCTTAAAATATATTATCCCAGTTAGGGGCGTCTCTTATAGTAATATTACTATTATTATCTTAAGTAAAGATTAAAGTAAGTGCAGGAGCAGGTGTTAGTGGAGCAGCAGAAGTGCTAGTTAATAAAGTTACTTTAGGCATAGTAATTTAAATTGCTTAAAAAATCACAGGTGTCTTTCTAAATAAGAGTTATTAATATGTAATATCTTAACCTATATTATTATACTTAAGTATAGGGTAGGTTCCTAATTTATAAACTAAGGCATTAGTTTATATTAGCAGAGAGATGCGAGGGATTTAATAAGCAGAGTAATTACATAGCTAATAAGGTTATAAATAACTAATTTAATTATTATTTAAAAGTGCTATATTAATAATTAACTATTTAAGTTTTATTTAATAAGTATAATAAATAATTCTTATATAGTAAGTTATTTTAAGTGGCTTACAATCCTAATTGTAATCCTCTAGGATAGCTTACTTTAGTGTTTATAATCTATTATAAGTGGCTCACAGTATAAGACGTGATCCTCTCCTAATTAGTCCATTGGTCCATGGTATTTCCGTAGGTATATATCTTATGGTTGTTGGGTCGTAATAATTTCTTTTCTATATATCTTAGCAAGGCTTTTCATTCTTGGTGAGATTTTTAGAACACTCTTTTTTCTCCCTGCTGGGTCTTTTGTATCTACTTGGGCATCGAACATTCCTCATATTGGCTAGGTCATTTTGAAGACGGTTTCAAATGGCTTGTAGAAGTTGGATAAATATGGTAACATCAGCTGCTGAATTAGGACTATTGAGATGGAATGATATGAAGAGTTAGTTTCATTGGGACCATGTTGATTTGCTAACCAAGTTCACGTCCGCCATCTGCCATATAATACAAGTCTAAATACAGAAGTCAAACTCTAGGTTCCTGAACGTATCGATGCTATTGTTCCAACTTTTCATAAGAGTAGGTGTGCCAGGAACACAACCCGCTTATACCCACATGGGAATTCCCGATAATGAGGCGTTACTAAGCTTAATGAGGATAGAATTCTGGCGTATCCATTTGGAGAGTTAATTTCCAATTATGGTTGACAGCATCACAAACTTATAAACAAGTATTTGCCTACAGTCATGATTGCGAACGCTCATTTGCCAGTGCATAACCTCGGGTATCCTATTTGGGAATCTCAGTCGACCAGAATTTCAACGGCGGCGCATCTCCGTCTGCGCTATTATCGACAGTGCGAAAAAAAAAGGCTCTGCCGGCAAAATTCTGCTGACGCCTGACACTTTGTATGCGACTCCGAATTTCCGAACGCGTGGCATCACTGTGGGGAGCCCCCAACTCCGACTCAGGTCCGTCGATAAGGCCATTTTCAGTGTGCCTGGGGAGCGATTGCCGGCATCCGGCAAGCCTCTGTTACGCCATTGGTCTCATTTGAGGGCCTAGCAGTGTTCTAGAAAAACGAAACTAGCTCGGCGATTGTCGGTAATCGTTGAAAGGACTGACAGGTCAAGCGGGTGGCTTGCATGATTAAACTTGAGTAGTAGGTGGGTAGCCTCAAGATGTATATATATAAGATATATAAGTGCCTGGCAAGCAGTTGAATCATGTACAGCTTCAACATCAACTTGCCACCATTGACTCAATGCAGCCACATCACACATAACTTAATCTCACACGCAAACTTACAACTTACACGTAAATACATTTCATGTATAGTCCACTGCCGTACAACTACGTCGGCCCGTCGTCGCGACACCAACGAGACCTGCACCAGGCGCTGGTCTCGCAGTTCTCCCACTATGAAGCTGAATCTCGATCTGCAAGATGCCCACCAGGGGCCGTATCTTGCGCAGGACCGCGTAAGAGCCTTGTTCGAAATCCGCGGTCCTACCTTTCACAAATCGCCGCGCATCTCGGTCAAATTCGTCGGCACCATGGTGGTCTCGTTTCCCACGCATGTTAACGGGGCCAGTCCGGGGCATTTTACAACAGTGGTGAGCAGCGCTGGATAATACAAGTATAACCAAGTTACTAACATCTATCGCAGCTGTTTGAAGAATCGAGAAAAATCGAATACCGAGACTTACAGTGGGACGAAGACGCAGCCTCTGGCGAGTCCATATACACCACCCCCATCGACTTCCAGTTCCCCGCCGAGGCCAACTGCTACTGCGCCAGACCCCAAAAGTGCCAACTCCCGCCGTCAATGGACATTGCCGAGCCCGAAATGAGCGTCAAGGTGACGTACGGCATCGTCGTCTCCGTGGGCCGCTGCATTCTCGGCCCAATGACAAAAGTCAAGAGCGTGGCGGTTGAGATTCCCTTTAGCTGCACCCCGACTATCACGTCGCTGCCCAGATCGTCGTGCGTCTTGTCCGTGGCGATGAATGAAAAGTCTGGCCGAGGATATGCGCACCAACGAAACACAATCATGGACCAAGAGCACGCCGACGGCTCATGTCCTTCGTATAGCCCGAAATATGCGCCCTCTATCAAAGTCGAGGTCCTCCTCCCTCAGCCGGCGGTTCTCATCCGCGGCCAACCAACTCCTGTGCGAGTCATTATCCACACACCTCCAGACGTGCTGGAGTCCGGCGTCTATCTGCGAAGCGTGTCCATGGACCTGAAATCCACCGTCATGACTTCTGTCGGCATGCTGCCGCGGACAGCCACCCAGAGACGGCACGGCTGCAGCATGGCCGGTGCGGTCAAGATTGACAGCGAAGTCTTTGAGCTGGACTCGGGCGCGTGGGGCAACTTTTTTGTCATGAACACGAAACCGACGACGCAGTCGTGCATCGTGAGGCTGGACCATGCGATGGAAATTGTGACGGGCATTTCGATTGGGCTGGGGAGCGAAGTCAAGTATGCGGTGGCGACGTTTGATGTGATTGTCATGGATCCGCCGCCGGCGTATGAAGTTGGAGATGCGATTCAATTGGCAGATGCGATACAACTGCAGGCATAAAAAAAATAAGACGGAGAAGCAAGAGGAGGATGTATGATATGGAATACCCCGATAGACCATTTGATGGAAGATACCCAATATGGTACTCATGTTAATGATATAACGACTTGGACAGACAGCGTTGAAAGCCATGTCTTGCATTATAGAAAAAGCCAAAAGCTAGATTACATATTAAAAACACTTTTATACACAACCACCCTCCTCATGAACTACTTCTTATCACTGTGACAGCACAGCCATCCGCAACGGCCTCTCCCCCCTCACTGTCCGCCATCTATTAGTCGACTCTATCAGCTCACCACATCCCTTGACCACCCACCACCACTTCCTCAGAAACCCCGGAGTTATTTCCCAGCTATCCCTCTGGTACGGCTCGCCCCACAGAATCAGACCCTGGCGATCGGGAGCATCATCACCATCCTTGGATCCCGACAGCGCGTTGGTGCTCTTTCGGGGCAAGCCACACGCAGCTTCCAGGCAGTTAATGAGGTTTCCTAGCAGGTCGGTTAGAAAGTCCGCATGGCTAAAGTAGCCTTCGTACCGAATCAGATTGTCTCTCATCTCCGGAAAGGGAAACACGTCGATCCAGCTAGGGTGGGGATGCGAGAGTTGCAGGTTTGTTGGCGCCAAGTTTTCGGGGAATCGCAGGGCCGCGAGGATTTTTTCGTCTGGCATGTGTGGGAGGACGTGGCTTAGAGTTATGGATGGCGTGCTGGTGCATTCGCTAAAGGCGCATGGCCTGAGCACCTTTTTGTTGTAGGAGAGGCCCCGGAGCACGTTGAAGTGGATGAGGTGGAGGAGATGCTCTGAGAGCAGGCAGTAACGCAGATTCATCCAGGCAGAGGAGCGCCTGTCTGCGGCTGTTGCAGCTGATATGGAGGCTAATGCACCATGCGGATGGGTTTCATCGCTGTTGGGCTCTTCCGCCTGTGATGGCTGATCCCTGAGAGCAGGCTGGTTGGACAGAGCGGACTTTGTCTTGGCTTCTTTGGGGACTTGTTTTGGCTTGAGTGCTGGCATGTCATCATTTCCATCATCGATCCGCCAGCGATGGACTCTGAAGGGATGTGCTATGCTGCCGTCGGCCGTCTTCTTTTCCCTGACCCTCGATCCTGGCCGGTGCTGTTAGTAGCCTCTTCTTGCCAATAGAAGCCCTATAAAGCCTACTTACGAAGAGCTCTCTGATTCACCCTGTTTTGAATCTTTCTACGGGCTTGGCGGATCTCGCTGGTTGTCATACCAGGCATGGCTTCATCGGATGTGGCATCCATATATATTGGGTGCCTGCGTCTTTACGTGGAATCGTTATAGAAGCTATATGATGAGGGCAAAGCATCAACTGGAACAGCCAGTTATTAACCCGTACATGTTCCCACTGAATGTCACAACGGGCTGGATTGGGGTGTTAGAAAGGGGATGCTTCATATAAGCACCTGTCGTCGGCTCATGGCGGATATGTACCCACAAATGCGGAGCTTGCCCGCGGACATAATCGAAAAATCCAGACTTGCATAAGCGCCTTTTAGTGATGTACAGGGCTTGTCTGCTAAAATAGAGCGCTAATTGTCTATCGTATAACGCTCATTGTTTACAGCAACGCATGGTACGCTGGGTATGAGAAGCGGCAATCATTGATTGTTATTTAATGAGCTTCTACACGATCTTTATATATATGTACTATACAATGGCGCCCTGTTAATATGGTATGGTAATTGTTGATTGCAGTACTGCAAATACACACCGAGAATATGGATTCCGCAGCTTCCTGTATTCAAGTAAAAAATCAAGCTCGCCTCTATACTAAATAACGGCTCCGTATAAGTCACTACAGCAGACGCTGCATTCACAGGAATGGTGTTTTATGAAATTCTGCCCCTGAAATTAACACTGCCTGTTAACTCCCATCTCAAACATCTGCAGCTAGGTGTCGGCGTTTAGGGGAGACGCCGCGGGCCATCCCAAAACAGCAAAAACCATCAGCCGTCGGCGTTGTGGGGCCGCAGCCAAATCCCGCCGCGGATGGCGGACTGGAGCCGGGGCTAGGCTGCGCTGGGAAAAAAACATCAGCGTATAAGTCGATGCGACGGGGTTTGAGGCTATACTCGGACTTTGAAGCGTTTCAACGTATCTGAGAAGTTCCGCGTGGTTGTGGTAGTTATGGCAATAGTTGAGGGGCTAGGAGGGCCTCGGATAGGTCGAAAAGGTGTAGAACCTATAGATATATAAGAGTCAGTAGGGTCCTACTAGACAAGGAGAGGTATTCTTCCACAGATTCAAAACAGAGACACTTACACAACTAACACCACTTACAACTTACTCTCATAGACTGCAAATATCTTTGATATATACATCATGTCTCGCTACGCCGAAGCTCACATCTCCCCCAAAGGCCCTGGTGATGCCAGACCAACCGCCCTCCAGGTCGTCCAGGACGAAGGAATGACCGACAAGCTCAAGGGCAAGGTCATTGTCGTCACAGGTGTCTCATCTGGTATTGGAATCGAGACCGTCCGCGCCCTGTCCGCCACAGGAGCATCCTTCTACCTTACCGCTAGAGACCTCACCAAGGCCAAAGATGCGCTTGACGGCATCTTTGAGCCCTCGCGCATGAAGCTCGTCGAGATGGACCAGACCTCCTTCAAGAGCGTCCGAGCTGCGGCAGAGACCATCTTGGCAGATACGGACAAGATTAATATTCTTGTCAACAATGCTGGCGTCATGGCCATTCCCGACTTGCGGCTCACGCAAGATGGCCACGAAATGCAATTCGGCGTCAACCACCTTTCTCATTTCCTCTTCTTCCAGCTTCTCAAGCCTGCTCTCCTCGCCGGTAGCACTCCTGAATTTGCCTCTCGCGTGGTCAATGTGTCATCCTCCGGTCACCGTCTGCACGGCATCCTCGCCTCAGACAACTACAACTTCCAAAACGGCAACTACGACAGTTGGGTTGCCTATGCACAGTCCAAGCTTGCAAACATATACATGGCCAATCAAATTGAGCGTCTGTACGGCGCTCGCGGTCTTCACGGTCTGAGCGTCCATCCCGGAGGCATTTCCACTGGTCTTATGCGATACATGTCCGAGGAGGACATTCAGGGTTTCATGGCGACGATTGATCCCAAGGTTATCCAGGGCATGAAGAGTCCTGAGCAAGGTGCTGCCACGCAGGTGTGGGCGGCGATTGGCAAGGAATGGGAAGGCAAAGGAGGGAAATATCTGGTAGATGTTGCGGTGGCGAAGCCCGGGCCGGATGATCACGATATGACGAGCGGGCTGACTACGGGCCATACGTATAATGCTGAGGAGGAGGCTAGGCTTTGGAAGGATTCGCTGAAGATTGTTGGAGTGGAGGATGTTGAGTAGGCAGATAGATGCACGAAGAGGCGCGAGTTTTGTTTGAGCTAGAATTATATACATGTATAGAAAGAACTGAAAGCAGAGGTATTCGTGTGCTTACTGAATTTCTAACGGTGCAAACAATAAAGGTCACTTACATTAAGACCTGGCAAATGATTGTTGTCAACTATTCCAAATGCATCGGTGCATTGAAACGATTATCCAAGGCTAGATGTTTGAGATTCGATGTCGACATCACGCGAGTTTAACCGACTTTTATCTGCCAACGTTGTTCTGCTAGTCGTCTCAAGGTTGAACCGAATGCCGAGTGTTGATTCTGACATTTGATAAGGATGATTTAAAGTGGTAAAGATCTACAGTGAAGGGATATATAGTGCGACTTGCAATCACATTGGTGAACCAGCAAACTGGGTACATGTAACGATGCAGGCCTTGGGAGCAAGATTACCATCGATAACCTGTCTTTTAGCCACGAATGTTCGTCATAGCAGCCATTTGATTGAGCCCATCACGATAATTCACTGAAATTCGTGGCAAATCACCACTCAAGGGATTGTTGGTGGCGGCAAGATGCGAAAGAGACTGGAGGTACTTGTACGCCATACTCACCGCTTCAATGCTGCTAACCTTGAGACATCCGCGGACCAGGTTAACGCTGAGACGGCAGGATAGCATCACGTTGAGTCGGGGTTACACAGACACAGGCACAAAGCCCGGCGAAATGGTTACCGAGGCCAGCTGATGGCAGGGATCCCATCCCTTGCGCCACCCAGATACTAGCATTGAACTGAGACATCTGAACAGTGTTGCTGCTGATTGGCAGAAAAGGGCAATCTCCGATGTGACTGCATTCTTACACTATAGCCTCGCTGTGTGACCTATCCAAGACGTCGCCGAAGCGGCCGTGGCAGCGAAGCAAGCCGTGTCTCAGCTGAAGTTGTGCCGAGATAGCCGTATTGGGGTCAAAGGCGTGGGTTCATGCTTCGTAAATGCATGTCTGAGTAAGATAGTTCCAGGAGAATGAAGATTTAGGGAGAAGAATGCTGACTTTTGGTACAAATGGATATATATTTCCCTGTGAGACTTATTAAATCAATTGTATATGTATGTACTACCTAGGTACTACCTATATGATTCTCGAATGATAGGTATCTGGGTTGATGCATCATTTTAAGAGTTTCTGACATTTTAGTATATGATAGGCCTACATGAGAACGGATGAATAAAGCTATCAAAATCCTATAGCCACAGTGGCCGACATCTCCCTTCATTTTCCCCGTAGCTATTACTCAGCCCAGTCTAGGAGTTGTACGTTAGAGACAAAGATGATGTGTAGATTACATCTTAGACACGCGCTCAACAGAATCAAGTGCGATTGCAGTCACGAGATACGACCAGATCTCGTGTGCGGTAGCCCTGAGATGCCCAACCATGCCCAGCCTTTGTGCCGTCTGCCCTACACAAGTGGACTCAATCCGGAAATATTTGTCTTTTTAATGTTCAACTAGTAGTACTAGGTACTAGTAGTATCTGTACTGTACACGAACGGGCAAGGGAAACAACCCTGCCGATAATAGTTTGCTGGGACGGTCCGTAGCGCGGTTTAGGAGAGCTATGCTGCTGTTCTTCAATAATCCTGGTCATCATGAGATACATGTAGTAATATTGGTTCAAGTATTACTATTCCAAGTAATATTCGAATACGCACTAGGAATAAGGCTGAGCTCGAACATGTATAAGATGTCTACTTATATACTGCCAGGGAATCGTAGAGCTCGCATCTTCAACCTCACGAATGAGCATCATTCCGGACTCGACAATGAAGCCTCTTCAAGCTTTGGCCACTGTTATACACGTGGTATCCTTTTCGTCTCTCTCCCTCTGCCTACCACATGCTCATGATGCCTTTCCACCTTTACTCGATGCCACACTCGCCGATTTGCGCTCCGGCTTGGACACAAATCTCTTCACCAGCGTGGATCTAGTAAGGGCCTACATTGATAGAATCCAAGAGGTCAATCCGATGCTCAAAGCCGTCACTGAGATCAACCCTGATGCAGTGTCCATAGCCGCAGAGCGCGATGCCGAGAGAAGAGCTGGCATTGATCGTGCCAAGCTTCCTCTCCATGGCATACCGGTGATTCTCAAGGACAACATTGCCACATTCGATAAGATGAACAACTCTGCTGGCTCCTACGCCTTGCTGGGCGCCAAAGTTCCCGAAGACAGCACCATTGCGTCCAAACTGCGCAAAGCCGGGGCCATCATTCTCGGCAAATCCAACTTATCGCAGTGGGCAGCATCCAGAGAACACATCAACCACGAAGGCTGGTCGGCATATGGCGGCCAAGCACTCGGCGCATATTTTCCGAATCAAGATCCTCGAGGCTCGTCGTCTGGAAGTGCCATTTCGTCCTCGATTGGCCTCTCATGGGGGGCCGTTGGCACAGACACCAGCGGATCGATCCTCGCACCGGCGCATGCAAACAATGTCGTGGGATTTCGGCCTACGGTCGGACTGACTTCGAGGCACTTGGTGATTCCGTTTTCATCGAGGCAAGACACTGTCGGAACTCTGACCAGAACGGTCAAGGATGCCGCGTACCTGATGCAGGCCATGGCGGGACCTGATGAGCACGACAACTACACCAGCGCGATCCCGTTTGACGAGATGCCCGATTATGTTGCCGCGTGTAAGGACTCGGGCCTCAGGGGCAAGCGAATCGGCGTGTCCCGGAATATCCTCGCCACTGGTTTCGATCCGGCATACGACAGCGATCCAGCAGCCTTTGAGAGAGCGCTGGACGTGATGCGCTCGGCTGGTGCCCAGGTTGTGGACAACATCGACATGATCTGCTCTACCGTGTATCAGACATTGACCAATGCGTCTGCTCCTCAGAAACCGGCCTTTGCCCCCGTTGGCGCAGATCTCTTGTCCGACCTCCCGCAAAAGTATCTCAGCTTGCTTACGCACAATCCCAACAACATCACGTCGCTGGAGGATCTTCGCGACTTCACCAGACGAGACCGCCGCGAGAACTATCCCGGCTTCAGCACCGGCGCCTGGGACGACTTCCTGTACGTTGGCATCAACAACACGGACCCGACATACTGGCCCAACGTCACTCTGGAGCGATACTTCTTCGCCAACGACTGCGTCGCGGGAGCAATTGAAACGCACCGCCTGGACGCCATGGTCATGCCCACGCCCTATGCGAGCTCGCCGGCCAGCGCAGTCGGCTTGCCCGTCATCTCCGTGCCTCTGGGCCGCAGCCCGGACGGGGCTCCTACAACAATGTCTGACTGGGGAAATCTTGCGCTGTCGGCGCCCAATGGCCCGTTTGGAATCTCCTTTTCGGGGCTGGCCTTTAGCGAGGAGAAGCTTTTTGCAATGGCGTATGCGTTTGAGCAGAGGACGAATGTGCGCGGGACGATTCGTCCGCTTGTTGTGCCGAAGACGGAGCTGGTGGATGTTGTGCGCAGGCGATGTGTTGCGTTTCCGATATCTGCAGGGTGTTTGCTTTAGGCTGCTGTATCACGATACGTAACAGTTATGAGATTGGGATATTGATGATGTGATAACATGAGTTGACGAGTTCATGTTGTTGGAGCTGTTGAGCTAATGATTTCTTTTGCGTTGAGATTGTGTTACTTGCAATTAAACCTGTTCGAGTAGTTGCTGACGACGGCGTGAAGCACTGCTTTTATGTGCAATGAAGGTCTATTCCTGCGATGTCCTTCTACTTTGTGTGGCGGAGTTTGCGTAGGTAGACAAGATAAGGCCGGCTTTCCAACACGAAGTTCATGACGTTTGTTCTAAAGATAAGTCGAAAGCCCTGTCCAAAAGCCCCCTGATAGATGCGCGTAGGGCTGGATTCATGGCAAACAGTGGAGCGAGCAAATTCACAGCATTTTTAACCTCACACGATGCCCTGCAATCATAACCACAACGCTTCACGCTGTCCATTGACTGGGCTGTACTATGCTCCGACGTATTTTCACAGCATTTTTAACCTTACACGATGCCCTGCAATCATAACCACAACGCTTCACGCTGTCCATCGACTGGGCTGTACTATGCTCCGACATGTTTTCACAGCATTTTTAACCTCACACGATGCCTTTCAATTATAATCACAACGCTTTGCCCCATCAATCGATAACAAAAAGTGCTTTGTGGCTTGTGTCTACTTCTCGGTTTATTACTTGTCTGACTTCGGATGTATATTCTGGAATTACAATGCCACGCTGATACGTGTTTTGAGTTACACGCGATGGAGTGGGAAGTGAGATATTCTGAGCAAGTCGATAGTTGCTTACATACATCATGCGCGATACAAGACACACAAGCTGCAGTGGCATCGATTCCATCGCACAAGATAGGTAATGTTAGCGGTTAAACTCTACATCCGATTCGGCGGTTTGTAAGTGAGGACAATCGGAATGGATGATCTAGTATTACGCTAGGAAAAAAAAAAAGAAGAATGAAAAGAAAGAATTCTCTAAATCTCGGCTTCCAGTCGGAGCTTTGAGACCAGAACTTAGAGCGAGATGTGAATTGCTTGCTTAAGGAGCTTGCCGCGCGCTTAGTGGTGCATTGTGGAATCCCTGTATTTCTTGTATTTGATACTACACCTAGAGATTTGCACATTTTCCACGAGCTTCAGCTCCACGTAGACATGTGTATATCGGCGATAATAATGTCTGGAAAGAGTCGGATCGTTCATTATGTATCTGTTGATGCAGGTAATGAAGCAGGTCTTTCAAGTGTCAATCGTAGTCTTACAGGCTGAAAGCCACTGATAACCACATGAGACGTTACTCCTGTAAACTGAATCGTAACGCTCGCTATTTTTACTCTTCACCATCACCGGTAGAGTGATTCGGAGAGTTCCAATTATTAATTTTCATTATTTAAATTACCCTTTATGGAAATCTTAGATCTCAACATCTCTTCCTAGACACATGTTCCTCGCCTCTACTGTAACAACACCGACAGCGCGACCCGGACTATCGGTTCCGACCCATATCAAACTACACGATCGAATCACAAGCGATACCGCGCATTTTTATGGAGACTTTTTCCATCTAAAATTGCTGCTTACAGAAGCTTGTGTAAGACGGTGGAGTTCTGTACACGGCTGACTCATCCATAATAGCCAATCATTGGGAGCCGTTGCTTGAGGGCTACTCAAACACGGAGATTCCAAGTTTTGCGAGCGCCGTTTTGTATTTGGGGTTAAAAGGGCTTCTCTCTGGGAACTTATTCTGAGCAGTGTATAGAAAGAAATAATAAATCTCAGAAAATCCGAATAGACGGATGCTCATTCTAAAGTCTCTGACGAGGAATTTGTTGCTCAACAGCAGTGTTGTGACGAATCGAGCACGAATCATTGCTGCAACACCAAAGCAGCAGGCTTTTTATATATCCCACTCAGCGATTCAGAGAAACGCCTTCACCATGGCTACAGCAGGAGAAGCGCCAAAAGACACAAAGGAGCCATGTCCGGTCAAGGAAGAGCTTCCAAAGCTCTCTGACCATGAGTTTAGGATATACAACCGTCTTGCTGATAAGATGAACTGGTTTGTAAGTGAA
The DNA here is from genome assembly GCF_001481775.2 of Trichoderma gamsii. NCBI lineage: Eukaryota > Fungi > Ascomycota > Sordariomycetes > Hypocreales > Hypocreaceae > Trichoderma > Trichoderma gamsii. The sequence continues at coordinate 95,804 of NW_020171397.1, read as the reverse complement.
CTTGCATCCCTCACCTCAACGGCACATACAATTATATAAAGGCATCATCCCACTCACATATAACCTCAGCACAACAACTTCCGCCAATCATGGAACGTCCTCTGGCAGGCCTGCACCACTGGCCGCCGCCCCCAAGGCATGTCCCTCAAGCAGCTCTTCCAGATCGGCACCGAATTCGCCGAGCACCTCACCGTGCACCACCGCATCGAGGAGACGTACTTCTTCCCCATGCTGGCCAAGCGGATGCCCGAGTTTGACCCCAAGAACGGCGACCTGGTCAAGCAGCACGCGCAGATCCACGAGGGGCTGGAGGGCTTTGAGGAGTACATTGACCAAAGCAAGCGCGGCGAGAGGGACTTTGAGCTGAGCGTGTTGAAGGAGAAGATGGAGAGCTGGGGAGGCGTGCTGTGGGCGCATTTGGACGATGAGGTGCGGTCGTTGGGGGCGGAGAATATGAGGAAGTTTTGGACGTTGCAGGAGATCCAGCGGTTTAACATGTAGACGGCTTGCTTTTCTTGGACTTTTTTCTTAACTGGTGTTTTACTTCATTTAGCGAGGGTGGTATGAGCGGCCCAGATAAAAATCAGCATAGATGAGATGAATATATAAAAAGAAGTACGTGCGTAAAATCATCAACATAAATGACAAATACATAACACAACATAACTATTACATGCAACCCCAGTGAAGCAAAGACAGACCAACAAGCTTACCTCCTACGTACCTCTCCCACCCGGCACCAGCATTTACTCCGGCGGGCAGTCTTACCCGCTGTTGATCTATACGTTGTCGTAAGACAGGCAATCTTTCTGTGCGTCGTGAGTCATTCCCCTCCCAAGTCTATCTTGAGTTGCACAGCTTCTCGCGCAACACCAAACAGAATATACTGTACTCGCCCCTTTCACCAGGGCTTTTCAAGAAGAGAAAATAAAAGTATCCAACTGTCGGCTCTTATGCCGTCTCTCGCCACAGATCAACCATCTGTCCCGTCGACGGGTACATGGCCAGCAAGCCCACCAGCGCATCGGGCAAAGGTCCTCCTCCGGGAATGCTCCAGTGGACAGTCAACGGTGCCCACGCCAAGTTGCGGAAGAAGCTCTTGTTCCACGTCTTTGCCCAAGCGGCAGTCTTGACTTCGGGGTTGCTGCGGACGCGCTCCACCAGCAGCCTGGAGAGCTCCATGAAGACGTATGTGCCCCAGCATCGCACGCTGAGGAGGCCAAACTTGCCCATCGTGGCGGGCTTGAGGTCGATGGCCTTTTTGCTGCCTAGGAAGGCCAGGTTCTCAAAGACTTGGAACAGGATGAGGGTGACGATCTGAGTGAGGGAGAAGATCGTCTCGAACGGAGCCGCCGACTCGACAACAGCCACCGAGCCCTCTTTCTCGGATTCGACCTTCTTCGGGCGCATCCTCGCGACGATCCTCTTAAGCCCGAAATACAGACCCAGAAGACCCCAGAGGCGGTTGATCGTCCGCGCCTCGCTCAGTACTCCCGACAGCGCCTTGAAATTATTCGCCAGGCTCAGCGCAAACGCTGCCCCGGCAGGCGCTGGCGCGGACGACAGCACCACCGTCGTGGCGGGCGGCAGCTGAAAGGCCATGGCGACGAGCTTCTGGGCGGACTGGCGCAGCGCGTTGCGGCTGAGCGTCTCGAGCACGGAGCCGGACAGCTTGAAGAAGTAGCAGAGGAACTGCAGCACGGCGTCGGCGCCGGCGCGGGTCTGGATGCATCGCAGCAGGTGGGCGGCGAAGGCGTCGGCGTTGGAGGGCACGGCGGCGAGGACTGCGCCGATCGGGGCCTTGGAGGGCGTTGGGATGGAGGGCGCCGAGTCGATGGCGGCGGCGATTTCGGTCGAGGCCGAGACGTCGACGGCGGTGTCGACTGCTGCGTCGGTCATGGCGATGGCGATGATGGGAGGTTGGAGAAGATGATTGAGCTGGAGTTGGATTGCAGCTGGAGCTGGCTATCGATAGCAGCTGGCTGGTCGAATCGAGAGATTATCAGCCTGCGCTCTCAATTGCCGAGAGACAATTACAAACGCTGAAGCTTCGCTGGCTTGATGGAAACACACGCGATGCAACTTGTATAAGTTCAAAATGCGAAATAATTGAGCCAGAGTCCCTGTCAATGCCACAGCCGAGAGCCAGAACCGAGAACGGCGTGGAGGCTGCCGAGGTCCACCCCCACAAAACCTCGGATAAGGCAGAATGCTCCGCGATTTGGCGTTTGGCGATGCATGACAAGTATGGGGTATATTTGGCGTGTCTGATTATTAATTCCAAAATGTGGATATAAAGCAACAAACGCGGTGCAAGTATGGAATAGTCAATGATTCACGATGCATGCTGAATGTGCTCAATTGGTGGCATTGCAGCAAGTCCATGCTGTAACGGTGTGTGGCATCTATTGGAGCTTTTTAGTGGTGGTGTCAACTGTGCCTTTGGCCCCACAGAATGGAGCTACAGGGGGTGCTGGTTCGCTAATAAGCTCAAGCTGTATTTCAACCGTCCCGACGTCGAATCTCGCCAATGTCCCACTAGAGTAGTTGAACGTCTGAAAGCTTGAATGTCCTAAGAACAGTTTCTTCAGCTGATTTACCAGGATTAAAGCAGATTAAAGCAGCGGATAGCTATTGGAATTGCATATGCACAGCATGTTCTGAGACTGTCATTCAACGCCCCAGTTTTGATATCCAGCACTCTAGCCGTAGCTGAAGTCACAATATTGACAAGATGTATTATTGATCTTTCTGCTGCTTCTACGATGTCTGCTTCCCCCAGTCTCCAGAGCGCCATTTATTTCTGATATACTTATGTGTAGTGCTCAATGGGAATGAGGCATTGATAAACAGGCTTCCTCTGAAGCTCTACCCAGATGGACATGACCGGCTGTTTAATTGGCAAACGATATATATCCATGCTCGAGGCATGGACAGTTCCAATATTACAGCTATTTATTCTCTTTCACTTTTTTTTTCTTAAACTTGATGATCATCCTACATTTCGAGTCTGCCACCACAAGAGGCATTGGCTACTTGCTCGTTCTTACTGCCGCATCGTGCTCTCTCCCCATTCCATATCGATTTCAGCTTCAAATGCACCCATGCTGCGTCTTTCGAGCTAGACCAACACGCAAAAATGCCTTAAATGCACTATCAGTATCTTCAAAGTCAATGCACGGCTTCTCTTTCTATTGCTCATGGTGCTCTCCAATACTCTGAATATCGACCCTCGGACTCTTCGAGGAGACCTCATGCAAGCAAGCAATTCAATGAGATGCCGCACCGGAAAATGTCACGTCTACTTCTATGGCCGACATTTACGTCTTTCGTATACTTTTGCTTATCTTTTTCAATTAGGCCACTGCAAGTACGCGTGTGCAATTCACCGCATGTTGCATGGCCAGTTGCAGAGGAAGGAGCTGCCAGTTGCAAAGTCACCTGATGAGTAACCGAATTGCTATCGGTCTTCATCCTCTGCCCACAAAAGCTAACTCTAGAAATCCACATCTTGCATTTCAAGCACATAGAGGTCTTGACCTCGTTCAAGCATAGTCTCTTCTTCTATTCAGAGACACTTCTGTCCACCGGCTACTCATATTGATCACGCGAGTTCCTCTCGTCAGAAACAGCTCACCAGCAACAATGCCTCGGAACGTTTCTATCAACCGGCATGAATATTTTATCAACCAATTTCCTGGAACAGCAAAACAAAAGAAAGACTTCCAAGAGTGGCTCAAGCAAATTCCATGGCTGCATCCCAATCATGTGATGCTCTGGCTGGCAGAGGAGATGGATTACTACTTGTCGGTTGATGATGGCAAAGCACATTATGCAATGGTACACGAAGCTTTATGCCACATCGCCATTGATATTCAAAATGTAATTGTCTCCTCTTTGTTCAAGTGACTTGACTAACTTAATGGTCGCAGGAGCATTCCCCTAATGCAACCATCGCGCTGCCCGGCTACGGATATCCTTTGGAATGGATGCCTGCCGCGCAGGATCATTTCCCCGTCACCATTACGAATGACGGCCGTGACTGGACTGCCAAGGCGCTGCTAATTCGAGAGCTATGTATGCTCAAAGTCGTTGAAGAGATTACAGAGAAGCCGGACTGGTGGAGCAATATTCGCAACAGAGACATCGCAAGAAGCTGGGGAAAGGAGATTCTAGCGCTTGACTGGAGCAAACACATGAAGTATGCTGATTTTACTTCTTCTATGGCCCTACAGGTACGTTACATGACCCCCGAATTCTTCTTTAACAATTCAAGCACAATAATCTGATGTGATGCAACAGACTATCCGAGAGCTTAAGCTCAAAGCCGACTTATATGAGAAGACAGGACTCATCCCTGTCTTCGATTACTCCGCTTGTGTCATCAAATCTGATACGGTCGTATCCGATGGGCTCAAAAAAGCATTCGCCGGTCTTGCGACAGAGCTCAAACATGTTAAAAGCTATCGGTGCATACACAATGGTGGTCTCCTAATTCGCCAAGCTCACACCTCTCTGTGCCCTTTGGTGTATGGTCGATCTCGGATTCTCCCTGATAGGACCATTAAGCGCCACAATTGCCTGAATGCTTGTGGAGAAGGAGACATTCTCTCAAAGCCTCGCAACACAGGAATGGATGCGGAATACCGATTTCGCCTATATGACGACACCTATCAGTGGCTTCCTTTCGACGTTACCATAAGCAAGCAAGGAAACGCTAGAATAGACAGCTATATCAACAACTTGCATCCTGTCAAGGACAAAAAGCTGTACTCGATTATTTCAAAGGCCATCAATCACGCGTTACCGGCATGGGACATTGTGTATAGATGGCCTCATCATTTTGCTTTTCAGAGAATACGGGGCGCAGAGCTAATCACCAGCTGCAAAACTCCCCGTATATGCGCACGCCGCAACAGAAACTGCAGGTCTTCTAATTTATCTGCAGAAGCCAGTAAGTGGTTTCCGATCTTGAAATCAATCCTCTTTATACTTCAACACGCTAACAATGGATTGATGTAGGTATCGAATATGAGAGGCGCGTTGCGGCGAGAGCACAGCGAACAAACAAGACCAATGCCACACAGACGGGTATACAGGAAGGTATGAATACTGTTAAGACGTCTGAGTGCCAAGATTATCCGGCTCTCAACCTCATATTGGAAGACAATGAGAGTGATGCAATGGTCATGCCGGAAGAACCTTCTATTCCTACATGGTTCATTGACAAGCACCCAATCAAGTTCCCTGAGCCACACTTCACAGATGGCCAGTATTTCCGTCTCCGTCCATCCGACGTTAAATCATCTGGCTTTTTCTCGCATCAAAATAAGCGAATTCAGGTAATGATCACATTTGCAGAAATCCAGCTCAGCCCCGAAAACCCCGAATACAGGGGCGATGTATGGCAGACAGATGGTCAACTCAACGAACATATTGTATCCACGGCCATGTTCTGTTATGACATTGAAAACATCACGGATAGCTACATATACTTTGGTGCTGTTGGAGATGGAGAAAATTTGAGTCCAGGCCCTTCATCAATCCCAGAAGAACTTATTTATAGGGCATTTGGTTTCTTACCAGAAGAAAATAACTTCCAAGTTTTAGGTCGCGTCAGAGTTCATCCCGATAATGCCATCTTCTATCCAAATGTCTACAAACATCGCCACGGGGCCTTTTCCCTGGTCGACCGGTCCAAGACAGGACACCTCAAGTATTTCAAGCTGTATCTAGTTGATCCAGGCATTCCCATCATATCCACAGCCAATGTGCCTCCTCAGCAGTATGGCTGGTGGACTGAGTCTGAGATACACAACCAAGGATTGGGTATTGTCCAAAGGCTACCGTCAGAGTTGAAAGAACTGGTGCACAGCTATGTGGATTTTCCTATTGATGGTAAAGAAGAGAAAAAAATTGATCAAGAAATGAGTTTGCATAGGGATGATATGGGAGAATGCCTCCATACCACACCCTTGGACGACGGCAGATTTGATGAGGATTGGGATGAATTTTGGGACTGGCTCTAGCGGTCGGGTTTTACGTTGTCGTAAAGATTTGCGTTGCCGAAACTCAAGATTCGGTGAGTGTTACGATGTTTTACAGATTATGTTTGTAGATCTGCAAGATATACTGGTAGTCAAATGAATGGGGGCACAAGAGGTCTGAAGGACCTCTTCAGACCTAGGTGATAATAAGGCAGATACAGCCTGATAGAGTAGAAAAGGATCGCCAGAAATTGCCACATACATAGGTAGCTCAAGAAATACAGGGGCATACACATTCATTGTTTATATGCATTCATTCTTTTAAAGTTAAAAAGAAAATTCCAGTTCGACGTTATCTAACAAATTTGTAGCGAGTTCCCTCCGTTTCCTCGCTCGCCGCCCCGGGGACTTTTGTTTTCTTCCATTACAAGAGAAAATAAAAGGGGATCTCGTTTTAATAAAAAACACCCAAAACTAAAAAAAAGTCTGTCAAGAGAGATGATCAAATTTGGACGCCCCTTCCCCTTCTTTACCAGCCCAAAACTACTCCCTTTTTCCTTCATCATGCTCAAAACTGTTCCACCCAATCTAACCCCTGACGGCAGCTCCCAGAGCGCCGCCAGTGAACTGTGTGCCACCAGCCTGTCGCTGAGTGTTGCCACCACCACCGCGAGGACCTCCTCTGCCTCCACGTGCGCCTCCTCTGTGGCCTCCCCGACCTCTGCCGCCTTGTCGCTCAAAGGCATTTGATGTGCCCTGGGTGCGCTGCTCGAGCGTCCGCTCGTTGGTCTCGATGAGAGCGCTGGCCTTGTCTGATAGGGCGAGGGCGAGGGACTGGAGTCTGCTGAGCTCGACGCCCTTGCGGAAGATGACGTTGCTGGTGACCTGGTCGAGAGAAGCGGCAAGCTCCTCGTGGCTGATCATCTTGCTGATGATGGCAGCGACCTTGGTAGCGTCGAGCTCGAACATGTCGCTGAGGGTTTCGACGGCGAGGGTGTCGTAGAAGGGGGCGTAGGTGAAGAGGTATGTTCGCAGACCCTCCTCCTGGATCTGCTTGGAGAGCATCTCCTTGATCTCTTCGCTGTTGGGCATAAGATCCCAGATCTTGATGCTGTGGATGAAGCTGATGGACTTCTTCCACTCACCAGCGGCGAGAGCCTTGGAGGCCTGCATGACGTGGTCTCGGGTGTTCTCAGGGGGTCCGGTGAAAATTTGTCTCTCGTGGTACTCCAACATACGGCGGTAGGTCTTGCTGATGACACGCTTCCTAACATCAGGAGAAGAGCCGGTCTGGGCCAGGAGAGGAATCTCCAGGAGCATGCTGCAAGTCAGGTAAACGCACTCGAGTAGCTCGAGGTTAATGTGCATGTGGAAGGGTAGCTGGCGCTGCTTCTCCAGGCGCTCCTGCTCGGGAGAGACCTGGCTGTATCGCTGCATCATGACACCCTGAGCGAGCAACTCCTTTTGGCGGCCGCTGCCGCAAATCTCTTGCAGAGTGTTCTGAGCATCGTAGATGAGGCCCTTGCGGAAGGCGCAGAGACCGACCTGGACGAGAGTTCGGTTGTACAGGATCTGGCTTTGGATGTCGAAGCCGGTGACAGTCTCTTGCAAGTGAGACATGAGCATCATGTCACGAGCCTTGTAGTAGTCGTCGTGCAGGGCGAGGAAGTAGACTTGCGAGAGCAGAGCTCGGGCACGGAGGATGCCCTCACTGTGGGTGTAAAGGTAGGCGCAGAGGACGTTGACCAGCTCAGCAGGCTCCTGAGCCTGGGCACGAGGAGTGGTGGTGGAGTCGACGTTCTCGCCAACGGCCTTCCAGCAGTTCTCCTCAAAAGTCTTGACGACTTGAGCAGGCTAGGTATAAAAAGTCAGTATGAACGTAATTACATCAGTAGCATCGCGAGTTTCTTCTTACCTTGAAGTAGACGTGCTCTAGTCTTCGCATGATAATGCGGTTGACACTATCCTGGGGAACCTCAATGGTCTCATCCTTCTGCAGGGCCTCGTAGTACAGGAGACCGCGGAAGATGACGTTGTACAGAGCACCCTCGTCTTGCAGGCGCTCAATGTACTCTGAGGTGTGGGGGTCGATGCTCTGCAGAGATCGGTGCAGCTCGTCGTCGAGTCTCTCAACGTAGGAGACGATGCTGCCGGCAACCTTGATGTGCTTCTCGCCAGGCTGCAGAGTAGGGGGCTTCTCATCATCATCCCACTCCTCGACATTCTCGAGCACGACGTACTCGTTATTGTTGGCGAGAATGGTCAGCAGCTGAGACAGCTCCTTCTCAGCAGCCTTCCAGTGCTCCAGAGGCATGACGTTGGTGGTGCCAGAGCCGAGGTCGAATCGGGCAGAGACCAGAGTCAGAAGAACACGAATCTGCTGGTAGGGGGTGTTGGCGATCTCGTTGAGCTTCTCCATGACCTTAATCTGGTCAATTCTGTCGGTGTTCTTCTTTCCACGAGTCTCCAAAATGCCTCGCAGGTGCTTGAAGATGCTCTCAGGGGTGTACTGCAGAGTACGGCCGCCCTTTCCAACAGTGGCGAAACCCTCATCAGCGACCTCCTCGGCAGCAGCGAAATCCTCGAATTTGACGGCCTTGGGGGCCTTGGGAGCGGGGACCTCCTCTTCCTCCTCGTCTGAAGACCACAGGTAAGTGTCTTTGTCCTCCCTGTAGACGGTAATCTGCGCCTGGTAGTCCTTGTTGGTCTTCTTGACCTTTTGCTTGACGGCGTTGAGGGCCTTGGCCTGGATGGCGTTCATCTTCTTCGGTGTGACCTTCGCCTTTGCAAGAGCCTCATTGACGGCCTCTTCGACTTCGGCAATAACCTTGATGTAAGGCTTGGGGATTTTGCTGCCCGCGGGCAGTTTGGTAACCTGTCGGTTCAGCTTGTCGAATTCTGCCCGGAAAAATCATTAGTGCTGCTGTTCGCTTATTCGCGTATTGTGACCACTGCCATACCATTTGAGATCAGGGTCCAGTCGCCGTTCTTCAGGCCGTTCTCAATCTGCTTAATGGAGGTCTCGAGCTCGTCCAGTCGCTTGTCCTGCGCGCTCTTGACCTTGTCTCGAACCTCATCTTCGCCTTCGCTGTCTGATTCGACGTTGTCTCTCAAGAATCGGAAGGCTCCCTGCTTCTGGTCGCCGGCGTCCTTGTCGTCGGCCTCTTCGCTCTCCTCGTCGGACTGGTCGAACTCGTCGGATTCTTCTTCAGACTGTTCCTGGTCGACTTCCTGACCCTCTTCTCCGGAGTAGAGTTCCTCCTCGTCACTGGAGCTCTCGCTGGAGCTGTCGTCGTTGCCGGCACGGAAAAATCGAGACATTTTGGCGGATGTTTGATCTCGGTTTTATCTGAGTCAAAATTTCTCCTCCCAGGTCGAAGAATTCAAGAGCCAGGCCAGGGGCTTCGATGACTCTTTCGAGGTGGCGGGGTTGGTTCAAAACTCAAGGTTCAAAAATTCACTGATTTTTGGTGGGAGGTGGGGCGGCGGCTTGGGGCTTAGCGAGTGCGCTCTGGCTGGCGGTCTGCTGAGGTAATGCGCCAGATCTGGCCAGTAGTGTAGGCTTGAGTGCTGCCGGAGATGTGCCGCCGTGCCTGGCCTGACATCAGCAGGCGGAAATAGACGGCTGGATAAGAGTCTCGACGCCCTCGGCAAAAGCCATCTTGAACCTTTTTCTCGTCCTACAGCAGCGCCAACAGCAGGCCAGCACCATCTGCATAGTAATTCACCATGACGCCCCTACGATGCGCAAATGGCGCCTCTGCCGCTCGATCCTTTGTCCAGCTCGCTAAGCGACGGTATTCGACCGCTAATTCACATGTACAACAAACGCCTCTGGAGTTCCTCGTCCCGCGCAAAACATCTTATATTGGACGCCGCACGTCGATAGCCACGGCCTCGACATCATCAGCCCTGTCAATAGGCCGACAAACAGCTAGCCGACCTTTTTCAGCATCTGCTTCTCGTCTCGCTACGATATGCGTACAGAACCCTCAGAAAGATGAAGATGGCAAGGATATGGTGCTGGAAATCACCTCAAGAGCAGCTCAGGTAGGACTTTTACTAAAGCATTGCGCGTTCATACTTCTACATCAACAGTATTACTTACCAATCATGCTCCTAGCGCCTCTCCGAGATCATGGTCAAAGACAAGAACCCGAATCTAGCGCTACGGATCCGAGTCGAGAGCGGAGGCTGCCACGGCTTTCAATACCTGATGAGTCTCATTACGATGCCTACTGGAGAAGCACGCGAAGCATCTCCTATCGTTAGCGAGGAAGACAGCATTTTCCAGTACGTTCCGGACGAGGGCGGTTCCTCTTCATCCGAAAGCAGCGCCAAGGTCATACTAGACGAGCCTTCCCTAGAGCTTCTCAAGGGCAGCAAGGTGGACTTTACGCAGGAGTTGATTGGGTCGCAGTTCAAGATTGTTGACAACCCGTATGCGTCAAGCAGCTGCGGATGCGGGACAAGTTTTGATATCAAGATGTAGAGCGTTCTTATTAATCCTCATGTATACTATGTGCATTCACACGCAGAGGTGGAGACCCTGACTAATGATCACCACTTAATTTCTATGATTCCAATGGATCAAGACCTACGGGAGCGCATACAATGACAAGGAGTGGAAAGAAAACATCGTCCACCATCACATACAGAGAGGCAGTGGCAGACCGGCCGTGGTTTTGTCCACGACATGACATGAATGGTTACAAAACATAATACCACATCACTTTAAGCATTCGGTAGTTCAAAAGCCAAATTAATTGTCACACAGCATGGAAACTCGAGTGTCATTCATCGAATAGTCAATTATCAAAAGCCAAATCGTGATACCAACGCCGAGCAACCATGCATGATAGGTATTTCCCTAGTCCCACTCCCATAAAGACATCCATGAACCCCATTTTTAGTGTTTATTAACTTAGTTCATCTGGCGGATGAGGGCGTTGATAGCCTCCTCACGGTTGCCAAGGTCACCACCCTCGATGAAGTGCTTGAACTTGCGGGGACGGAAGCCACCAGTGGGGTTGCTGAGCTTGAAGGGCCACAGGAAGTTGGAGGCCTGCTTGAAGTTGGGGCCAACGGTGAAGATCTCGTGGATGAGATCCTCAACGCAGATGATGCCGTACTTGCCGAGGCTGGCCTCAATGATGGAGTTGTCGGTCAGGGCAACACGCTGCTTCTCGACCTTTCCGTATCCACGCTTGTAGACGAGCTCCTTGACGGACTTGAGGTTGGGGTAACCGTAGGCGATCCAGGGCTCGACGATCTTGAGCATCTCAGTGATGGCCTTGGTGACCTTCAGGAAGACACCGTTGTTGATCTGGAGAAGACGGAGCAGCTGGAGGACCTTGCGGGGCTTGGGGGGCATCTTGTTGATACTGCAAAGCTGTTAGTTATTGCGGTGTTACACATTTTGGCAGATTCAACATACCCCTTGATACGGACGACAAAGATCAGCTTGGCCTCAGCGGGGATGTAGGCAGAGTCGTCGGACTTGGCGGCCCGGCGGAGACGGATCTTCTCACGCTCAGCAGCGCGGTACTCCTGGACGTACTTCTCGGCACGCTTGAAGATGACGCCACGCTTCTCCTTGTTGGCCTATAACAGTCTTGTTAGCAACTTGTCACAAAACAATGACTGCGAGTTGTTCAAAGGATATTCCCAAACAAAATATCAGACCCGAAAGAAGGTTAACATTAACGACATTGACACAAAGTGTCTAGTTTAATGTGGTATGTTGTGCATCATGAAGCCATGGGAAGATGAAAGAGGGTATACATACAGCCTTGCGCTTCTCAGTGACGGCAGCACGCTCAGCGCGAGCCTTCTCCTGGCTCTTGCGCTTCTTGAGGAGAGTCTCAGGGACCAGGATCTGGTCGTTGGTGGGGACGGTGCTATATTCAAACTCAGATTAGTACGTAGTCCGCCATACAAGATGTATGGAACAGAGCGCCGATGCAAGAACTGTAGCTGAAATGCGACATTCTCGACAAGGCTGACTCGAGCTGAATTTAATCGGTGAGACGGGCAGCATTGGCAGCATATTCCAGCAGTGCACAATTGAAGCCTTGATAGGACTCATCCGACAACACCTCGGACAAGAAATCTTGTCCAAGAAATGGTTCATCGCTGGCAGCAGCAACAAGGCCGTTTTCAGACCTCGTGCTCAATTGCCATAATGCGACAATGGATTTAAGAGAGAAGACGCGAGGAGCAATTCTTCATCTCCAACACCCCGTGACACCGTCTCTCAGTTCGCAAAACCGAGGGAGGAGTCTCGAGAGGAATCGAGCTGGCAGACCGGATTTCTTTTTCAAGTATTTTCTGATTTACGAGAAAATGACCAGAAGAAAAATTTCACCGGCTGCCCAGCGAGAGGACCACGACAATCTGCAAACAATCGAGACCGGACATTCTGTCCCAGAATCGCAAGGAGCGTTCAGGGAGGAATCACATACGCGGACATTTTGGCGGAGGCTGATGGCGATGTCTGTTTGTATCGTCGAAGCTATGCTTGAAGAGAGAAGAAAAAAAAAGGCCAGAAGAGAGGGACGAAAAAAAGAGGGAACAGCAGCTCGTTGGTGGAGCTAGCGAAGAGTTCCCCACTCTTCAAAATTTTTGGTGGTAGGGCAGGGCTTTAGCGCTGTAAATTATTGCTCCCGCTAGAAATGCATCTGTTTTTGCACGCAAATCGACCAAATTTTTTTGTGTGGGATTTCCTTTTTTCTGCCGCGCCCCACCGCCCCTCTAACCGCCCTCGCTCGTTGAAGCACTACTCCGGCGCATGCATCACGGCCAGGCCTCTTTTCTTTTCCTAGCTCGTCAGTTCTCAACAGCCCCGTGACGAAAAGCCAGACCGTCGCCGAAAACTTCAAAATGCCTCCCAAGAAGGTCGCCGCTCCTAAGGAGAACATCTCCCTGGGCCCCTCTGCCCGCGATGGTATGTGGAATTGAACCTTCAATTTGTGGCGGAGAGAAAAATACATGTCTTTTTTGCGGCTCTGTTTAAATTTTGGTGATAGTTGTCGCATGAGGGGCAGCTGTCACGAAATTTATACGATCGCAAAAAACATGACTTGAACACGATCAAGTTCCGGACAATTGAGAGCGATGTGCTAACAGCAATGCTACAGGCGAGCTCGTCTTCGGCGTTGCCCGTATCTTCGCCTCCTTCAACGATACCTTCGTCCACGTCACCGATCTGTCCGGCCGTGAAACCATCACCCGTGTTACCGGTGGAATGAAGGTCAAGGCTGACCGTGACGAGTCCTCCCCCTACGCCGCCATGTTGGCTGCCCAGGACGTCGCCGCCCGCTGCAAGGAGCTTGGCATCAACGCTCTGCACATCAAGATCCGTGCCACTGGTGGTATGTTTTGACGTGGAATTCAAGACGACAACTGTCAGAAGACTAACGAGATGTCCAACAGGTAACGGTACCAAGACCCCCGGCCCTGGTGCCCAGTCTGCTCTCCGTGCTCTGGCCCGTGCCGGCATGAAGATTGGCCGCATTGAGGACGTTACTCCTACCCCCTCCGACTCTACCCGCAGAAAGGGTGGTCGCCGTGGTCGTCGTTTGTAAATGTTGTACTTTTTTCCATCAAAAGAAAAAATTACAACCTTTGCATACCTCACCTGGCTTTGGTTTGGGATCAAGGCGGGAGTTGCGCTATCTGGCTCTTTTATGTGGCGTTGAGAAAAAACGAGGAGAACGGCCCTTGAAGCCTGGTCTCCAACTCTACCATTACGCTCGAGTTTTCTTGTCCTTTGTCTTTTACTAGAGAGGGGATAAATACTTGGTGTTGGTGCAGTAGACAGTTACAATTTCGCCCGAAGAAGGCTATGAAAAGTTATCTTCCTGTCAGACCAAACTCTTCTGTGATATGTGACATGCTGTGATGATGATCTTTTATGTCTACAATGATTAATGACTCGATGAGATGGATGAAACGAATCGATGCAGTATATAAACATTATCTTTATTTGAAATACATTTCTAACATCCGACGCGGTATTCCATTTCCCTGAATTATATAAACCAAGACTCCTCGCTTAATGTCAAGTCAAAGAACTAAAGCGTATGGAGCATATCGTGATCTCTCGAGTATAGAAACCTCATTGAACCTCACTTGAATTCCGGTTTCAATGACCACATGCCCCTCCCAGTGCTGCTCACCCGATTCAACACCCCGACCATCTCCAGCGCAGACTTAAATTCATCGCTCTGCTTCTTCCCAGGGCAGTAAGGATTGAAATGGTCCACCAGCATCTTGCTTGGGACTTTGCCTCCATGTCGATTAATGAACGTTTTAATCATGGGTATAAAGTCTTTCGCCTTCATGTTCTTGTCAAGCCCAGGTGTTCCTGATCGAGAGCTGCTACCGCTATCCAATCCTTGGCGATCAGCAAGGTTACTCATAATACCTGCTGAACTTGGACCACCGCGACGACGATTCCCGCCAGGTCGACCGCCTGTGCCAACCTCACCAGTCCATGTCACTGTACCAATTGGCACTCGGCGAGCTTCTTCTCCCGAATGTCGAAGGTGAGCGGCGGCCTGTCGGGCGACCATGTTTGCCTCCTGACGAAGAACAGCCATATCGGCCTTCGCCTTCTGCGGGCCATTGACAATCTGTTCATGGTCGTAGGCGCTATTCACAGATCGCGCAAAGATACCCTCTAGCATACGCTTCTCTTCGTGAGCGGATGGATCTTCCTTGACTTCTTCCATCGCAGCAACCAGATCAAGATTCTTCAGTTCGCCCTCAGTTTTGACTTGGCCCATGTTCCCAATAGGCATCAATGTCTTGGCATCAGAGTTGTCTGCCTTTTTCTTCAAGTTCACCTCTGCTCCTTTGAAGACCTCGCTTCTTGCCGCAGCTGCATCTGTATTCTTGTCAAATGTAAATAAGTCGTAAAGATCTGAGAGGTCGTAAGAGCTTCGCTGCTTCGGATCCTTGAGTACTTTGTTTGTCATGAATTGCTTGAAGATTTGGCGATGATAAATTTTCTCTTCGATTGTGCCCTCAGTCATTAGTCGATAGATCTTGACAGGCTTGCTCTGGCCTAATCTCCAGGCTCGCTCTCGCGCTTGCAAATCAGTGGAGGGATTCCAGTCTGGGTCGAAAATGATGATTCGGTCAGCGCCAGTAAGGTTGGTGCCCAGTCCTCCAGTTCTGGTAGTCATGAGAAATACGTGGATGTCAGGATCAGTATTGAACTTGTCAATCATCGGCTGTCTTTGATCGATGGGTGTTTCGCCGTCCATTCTTAAATAAGATATTCCACATTCCCTGATACACTTCTCAATGATGTTGAGCATCTGCTTGCCTTGCGAAAACAACAGCATCTTGTGTCCATTGGGAATCATCACTTTTTGTAAAAGGTCTTTGGTGAGCTGCAACTTTGCGGACAGCTTTGGATCGCCGTAGACATATCCGGGCTTGCTCGAAAGAGACTTGTCCAGCAGGTCGGGATGATTACATATCTTGCGAAGGATGTCAATGCCATAGAGTGATTGGCGTTTCCTACTCAAGATGGCAGCGACTTCATCGGAGCCAATGAATCTTTCGTATGCTTTGCGCTGGCTTTCTGTCAGCTTGCAGAACAAAACTTGCTCCGTCTTCTCGGGCAGATCTGCAGCCACATCAACTTTCAGCCGTTGGAGCAAATATTCGCTGATCGTCTCTTTCAGTGCCTCGGCGCATTTTTCAGCCGTCATAACTTGTAAATTCGATGCGTTTGCATAGCCGCCTTGCCGAATCGGAATCTCAAATTGTTGTTTAAAGTTGACAAGAGTCCCCAAGCGCATCGGATAGATGAAGTCGAACAGTGACCAAAGTTCCGTCAAATTGTTCTGCACTGGAGTTCCGGATAGAATGACTCGGTTTGGCGTGTTGAGCTCTTTGCAAGTGACGGTAATTTCAGCGTTTGGATTTCGGATTTTGTGGCCTTCGTCTAGAACGGCATAATCCCATTCAACATGCAATAACTCATCAGCATAGGTTTGAAGGCCGGTGTAGGTGGTAACCAGAACATGGCCCTTCTGTACCACTCCTTTGACGATTCTTCTTGCAGCTTTTTCGGATTTGGTTGCCATCGGGCTAAAGTGTTCCACGTCATACTCGTCTTCAGCGGTAGGGTTTAACATTCCGCTACCGGAAGAGTGCAAAATAGAGACACGAAGAGGCGGCCACCAGCGATGGAATTCGCTTACCCACTGGCGGAGAAGTGTAGCCGGAGCAACTACAATGACTGGCTTCTTGAGCTTTTTGCTGTAGTGTAGAGCAGCGATAAACGCAATAAGCTGGACAGTTTTTCCAAGGCCCATCTCATCTCCGATGATCCCTCCAACGCTCTGCTTATACAGTTCAGCTAGCCATTGCACGCCTGTCTTTTGGTATCCAAATAATGACGGGTAGATGTCGCCTGGGAGCTTGAGATCATCGGTAAAGTAATGATCCGCAACGCCAGGAGCCGGCTTGAACCACTCCTTTTCATCCTCATCGCTGTCTTCGGGGCGTGTAGCAGAGTCAGCTTGACGCCTTGCTCGTCTCGCTCGACTTCTTCGATCAACCCAGTCCTTGAGTCGCCTCTTATAATGAGCCTCATTGCCGTCGTCAATCTTACTAAGATCAATGCCATCTTGCTCAGCGGCCTTTTCTTGGATTTTGGCTTTGCGACGTTGTTGGCGAACAAGATCGTCCTCCGTTACCTGCTGCCACATAGTTGAATCATGGGATTCCGAGCCAGATGTATCTTCTGGTAGAAAATCTGCAGACGGCTCACGCTCAGTTTCTCTCTCAACTTTCCTCTTCTTCCGCGGTCGAAGTGAGAACTCGGCTTCGACTGCACTTGTCTTTGGCACAGGTGGTGGTGTTTCTTCTTCGGCAAAACCAGGGCGTCTCAGTAACTGGTGAGACTGTGGCCCTTCGCCAGCCTCAATGCCAAGTTGTTCAGCTGCAGCCTCTTCTTCAGCATCTAAGAGAGTGTCGGCCAGTTGGCCCTCGATACCGGCAGGGCGCGATCCTCCGAGTTTGGAGAACGGTGTGATCTTTCCAGTTCGGATGAGGTATTCACGATTGCTTTCTCCAGGCAGTCTATTAGACTTGGTCTGGTTCATGTTGTGTAACGGGTCTTCCTGGTGTCGCTTCTGGATCCGCGATTCAAAATCAGTAATATCCAGGGTAGCTTGGTTGATTTCTTGTTCGAGCTTAGTTATATCATTTTGTATGGTTCGAGACTGGTATGGGTTGCCAGCAGCCTTTTCCAAACGCTTCTTGTCCTTGTCAAGCTGTGATTTAAGCCGGTCTCGAGTCAGCTCGAGTTTGACTATCCGATTACGATCTTTTTGGTCTTCAGCCTCCATCAGCGCCGCATTGGCCTGCATGGTGATATCTCGTTCTAGTTCCGACTGGTCTCTCACAGTCCCGGAAAGGTTCTTCAGCGCATCTTCTTCACTGATTCCGATGGGCGTTTGATCTTCAGAGTGAGAATCTGGCATCGACTCATCTTGAGCAGATGACATCGCTCCGCCAGCGTCCTTTCTCTCCATCTCACTTTCGGAGTCCATAATGTCTGCCTTTCTAGTAATTCCCAGCCGCGATGATTCCACAATGGCTGCGATGCCAAGTAGAAATTCACGGTCGTGACGAAATCGACCTGTTGATGAGTAGAAGTTCTATGTCCGGACTTGCCGAAAGTTTTTCTTCACCTTGGCATCATTATGCCATGTACTTTTATTGGAGTTTCTTTGACAAAAAGAGTTCAAACAGCTGAGATGCTGAGGCAAAAAAGTGAAAAAATCGTGATCCCGGCGAGAGTTCACGAAGATGGATGATTCAAGAGCGTTCACTTTCTAGGCAGGGGTGGCAACACAGCGAGGCGATGATTGGTCAGCGCGGCCAAGATCCACTGCAGGCAATTCTGGCGGCGCATCCGCTCCTATGCAGAATTGCGTCACATGACCGCGGAACCTCTACAGTGAGTTGAAGCTAAGCTCAGAAAATGATTGATGATGAGATGATGAATTAATGCCGGATATACTTCGTCTTAGTGAAAGGTGATTATGGCTTGTAAAGAAAACTGAGAATTCTTGGAAATTTTGATGTTTTGCTCTTAATAATATTCTCGCCCAAGATCCGCATGTGTAAGGCATTGGTTTATACTTGAGCTACTTTTATATTGACTTCAAAGTGGGAACTAACATGTCTTTGATTTGCAGACATTAGAACTGGTACATCCAGGTAGCACGTTAAAGAAAAGCTATCCGGCATTGTAGTGCCATTATTCAGCGCTCTATTACTATTAGTAAGTTATAACTTAATGATGTATTTAGTTCATATGTAAAATTATCCAGTTGCTGTATTTGTGACAGGTTATAGCTGTAGAAAGCAGTGCTACCTGATGATGCCAATGTCACATTACCTCGCAAAACTGGACTGTGGGTCTCTTCGATTGTCTCGCTTAATTACACAGACACAGTTAGCTGATTACTAGCATTGGAAAATAGTGGACTGAAAGCTGGAGAGACCCACAGTCCAGTTTTGCGAGGTAATGCAGGAGAGCTGGGGTGCTGGATAACATCTATTCTTATCTTCTGGATATTGAGATATCCAGGAATATTTGAAGGCTATATATTTGACCATTTTCGCTCTGAATTCAATCTCGTCGTTGCTAGTAGCATTATTCCATATTAACAATATGGGTCTTAACCTTGACCTACCCCTCATCTTGGCGGCTCCCATCAATTGAGAAGCTCTTCAATTTCATCTACACCTATTTGACTTGCGATTCCATCAAGTCTCGTTATGGCTCATTGGGCTAGAATACTCCCTCGTCGCCCTCAAATATTTTTTACCAAACTCAATTCACAAAACCCCATCTATATCATTAGGCCGATGGCGGCTTACTCAACGCGGCCATCATGGCTCAAATCCCTCTTAGACGACACAAGTCCCGCCCCCAAGCTCTACGCCTGGACTCCATCCAATATAGACAGCAACACCGCTAGCAATGTCAATGCCAGTCAGCCCGTTTCTGAGGATTTAGATGGCCGCATATTCATCCTCGGAATCGGAAATTTGGGCCGTCTCTATGCTAGCTGTCTCTCCATGCACTCTCCCCGTCCTCCAATCACCCTTGTTGTCCACAGAAAGGAGCTTCTATCTCAATGGATTCAAGGCCCCGGAATAGAAATCATGCGTCTAGGGCAAGTATATGGCGGCAAAAACGAGTTCCAGATTGAGTGGTGGACTGAAGAGGCTCCTTCTCACGGTCCTGTCAGAGAGGTTGCCGATGCGAATAAGATTCGCAATCTTCTCGTAATAACAAAAGCTGCTGCAGCCATGCCCGAAACAGATAGGCTCAGGCGATATCTTAATGGCAACAGCAGCGTGGTGTTTGTCCAAAATGGCATGTCAAAGCTGTGGCCACCTCATGGACAAGAATACATGTCCAAGCGGTATCCCACCGGTGACGGGCCTAATATCCTGGCTTGCGTTACGAATCACGGCGTCTACTCAGAAGGGCCATTTAAAAGCGTTCATGCGTCACCTGCTGATTCTGCTATTGGACCTGTTTTGTTGAATGAGAATGCTCAGCCGCTCGCACCTAGTGTGGCGTATCTTACAGAGACGATTGCAACGGCGCCGGCCCTCAACGGAAGATCTATATCAAGAGCTGATCTCTGGATCTCACAGCTTCAAAAATTGGTTGTAAATGCTTCTATAAATCCGCTCACTGCCATTCTCCGTTGCAAAAACGGTCGCCTATTTGAGAAGCCTGATGGCGTCGTCGCCCAAGTCTTGGACCGTCTCCTACAAGAAGCCAGCGCTGTCCTTCAAACTCTCATCAACCATCCCAGCAGCACGGATATTCTTGCCTCTGACGGTAAGAGTGCCCAATCACTGGGCACTTTGAGAGAAGAGCTTACCGCACGCTTCTCATTCGCTCAACTTCGTCCAATGCTCTACAAAATTGGCGAGATTGTCAAAGAGAATTCTAGCTCTATGTTTCAAGATGTACAAGACGGGAAAAAGACAGAAGTCCGAGACTTCAATGGCTGGTTGGTTGAGACTGCAAGTTTCCTTAGCCAAGATGACAGCAGTCAGCGACGAGTCTTGGACGTGTCCTGCCACCAGGCTATGGTCGATTTAGTAGAATCAGGTGCTATTATGAACGAAGAAGAGCTAGGAAAGCTTCTTTTGTCATCATAATCAGTTTTATTTATTTAGTTAAATGAGTAGTATACATAGAAACTAACGCTAACTGTCGTTTACTTCGAGTTGAGTTTCTGCACATAGTTCATAAGCATGAGTCGGTTAATACGCGTTTAGTTTTAGACAAAAAGGTCAATTGTCGTTTGCAAACGTGAATGGAGAAGCATCGTCAACCTGAATGTTGAATAGCTCCCACACCCGATCGCAGCATCCCATCGGCGTAACCCCATTCCCAACTCTGTGCGCAACAATTCGCCATTTCTCATCCTCATAACTTTGTAGAGCTTCTAGAAGTCTCTGGTCCTGGATTTGAGATCGGTTAGATGTTGCGCGTTGTGAAATGGTGACGGCATAAGTTAGACAAGACATGTACTTACCATCTCTCTGGTCCATGGCATGGCTTCTGCTCTCAACTTTGTACAATAACGCACCTGCAACGTGCCTGAATTGCGCCCAGGAAAGAAGTCGGCAATCTGCTTCCAGGTGAGATTTTTCTGTTCTTTAAGCTCGATTAAGAGCTGATCCTCTTCTGGAGTGAATCTGATCCTGGGTCGTTGCGGTCGTCTGGCGGGAGAAGGCATCCCTTCTTTGCCAACCAAGCTGTGCAGGCTGTCACCGTATTCTGCACGCATTGAGGTCCATTGGTCCGTTTCTGGTAGATGGTGATGATGGTAAGAAGGTTGAGCTCGCGATCTGGTACTACTGGAAGCCCCGGCGTACTCATATGCGTCTGAGTAGGATCCGGCGTATGCATTCCTGGCGCTGCCGTAGCCAGTTGGTGACAATGAGCTCACTGAGCTTGCATCTTCTCGGTAGTGGATTGAGTCTTCATCCATATCCGTGGCAGCATAGTTAGGGTGATAAGATGATGATGCCGTTGGGTCATATCCCCTGTTGTAGAGATTTCGCCTTCCGTTGGGATCCATTGATGGCTTGTTGACCTGTTACTGCTATCCTGATTGTTGTTCTGTGCTGCTTGGACTTGATTGCTTTGTAGAGGAGTCTCATGAGATAGTTATATAGGATGTCCCTTTTAACACAAGTAGAGAAGCATGGAATTTGAGAACACCTTCACTGCCTCCCCTCTTTGTCAACATCAATGCGAAAGCGAAAGGCATGATTTTGCCACCGCTTCTGCACCTGCTTAGAATCCATGTTCATGCCGCTGTAAGCCAAACGCATAAGTTTCAACAATACGGATGATGTTGGATGTGTGTCTTTACCACAGCTCTACCAACATGGCTAGCTGTACCGAGGAGAATGTTGCCAAAGATATCATAGCTTCTGATAATCCGGAAGCGGAAAGAGGATACAGCCAATTGGTCTGATAGTGCGAAGCTATAACGGGGAAAGATGTGTGGCGAATTGCCATTTCGGGCACAAAATCGATTCTTGCATAGACGTCAAGACGCCTATACCAAAGAAAGTTTACCGACAAGGAGGATCAGAAAGCCTGTGCTTCGGGCTGTGCTAGTAGATGCCGTGTTTAAGCATCTGTTAGCCTCGGTAGGGAGATCGGAAGTCAGTGATGGGGTCCAAGCTAGTTAATACATGCATGAGATACTACAAAGATCGGAGGAACTACTGCAACTCATTAACATCTGATCTGCGGATAGATGGACGGCTGGCAATACGACGGGCTATAATCGGAGATATTATTGTATTATTGAGGTGGTACTGCAACACTGGCGGCACCATAATGGTAAGGTCGCAATGCGATGCGCTTATCAGATTGGGATGCAATCCTGCAGGGGGGCCGTCAACTTGGGGCTGGAATCGCGATGCCGGTGTCAAGTCGTAAATCTATCCGGCTCGGATCAGAGACACCGAGACGTTTGCATAGCCCATGAGCCTATTTTGGAGGGATTGCCGAAATTAAGTTAATGCGCAGCCTCGAGAGGGCTGCTTGACAGTCGGAATTGGACCATCCGATCATAAAACTCGGTGTTCCCGTCTCGGCTTACTCCGCGCGGGGTGCTCAAGTTGGGAAGCTGACAACGGATGGCACATTACGCTGTACATCAATTGACACTAGGCCTGTGAAGTGGTCTATCAACTTACACATAGACAACTGCAAAATTCACAACGATTGGTGCCTAGCCATGGTGTCGCATCTTGCGCTTACATCGTATATGTGCGTGAAGATACGATTATAATACGTCATACAGGAATGCTCTCTTTACATATCATATGTCCAATTTCTGAGTGTTGATGAGTGTCGCGCGTAGGCCTCGGCTGAAGTGACGAGCAGACTAGAAAGGCCAGCATGCCACATGAGTACATCGTGCAGCTTTCTCATTTACCTATATTGTGAGATAGGCGGAAAGCTGATAGATCTGTCGTTATTATCACAAGCTTACTTTTTCTTTGGCAAAGCAGTTTACCTATCTATACCACACTCAATCATGCAGGGGACATCGTATTACATCCAGTCCGAGCAGAAAGCTGAGATATAGGCATCGAACATGAGCACTATCCGTAACAATGAGGTCTTTTTTTTTTAATCAATAAGGACTTCTGTTTATAGGAGCTTTTTCTTCATTCGAGGCAATATTAGACAAGCTTATAACAGCCAACAACTAGCTGTGAAATCCTTCAAAAATTTTCGCTTTCCAAGCCGCGATTTTACGTTGCAAGAATTATTCATGATGCAACAGCCAACAGCCGGTCTATGAGCCAAAACGATATCCCTCCAGGATCTCGGGATCTGGATACACAGTGCCTAAAGAAAGATCCATAGGAAGGTATTCATCTGAGTTACTTTTTAAAATGCATCGCTCAAGCGAGCTCTGTTGTGTATCTTTTACAGGGGCTCAAGGCCCAGGCTACAGCAAAACAGTTATAGCGTTTTCCGATGATTCAAAAATTTTGGTCATTAGCTATGATAAGGTAAAAAGAGCATTACGAGGACTATCCTAGAGGCCTTGTGAGAATTTGGCCTGTGAAATCTGGCCGTAACTTGTACGAATCCAGCTTTGATTCAAGCGACTATGGAATTCGGACCTTGGTTATTTCCACCGACTTGGAATTTGTTGCGATATGCGATTTTGGCTATGAATTGCAGGTCTGGGAGCCCCTTGCAAGCCGCTGCGTCTATAAACTTGACCAATGGGGTGCGAGCGGTCTCAAATTCTCGTCTGATGCTAATTTCTTAGCTGTCATGAACATGATGGAGGACGTGGTACAAATCCTGGAAATTGCCACTGGTGCTTGCTTGTTTTGTGTTGACGGCGGAGATCGCGTGTCATTCTTTGATGCTACTAATGGCGATATTTTCACTGATGATTTTATGTTAAAAAATTCCTCTTGGAAGCACTGGCATAAGCTTCCACGACATGGTTATTCACTGAAATCGACTTTCGGTGAGACTTGGATTTGTCTAGATGGACAAGAGACACGTCCCATCCGAAGGGCGCTAGGACTTGCCATCGGTAGTGAATCAGTATCGTTGAGCTCGTCCTTGGTGGCAATTACACGCATCACAGGCCAAGCATTATACTCAAGTTCCCGGTTCTCGAGGCATAAAGGGGCAAGAAGCAACGATATTCGATTCACAAAGTATGAGCCATCCTCATTCGAATCATGATACGTGTTTAAATGTAGATGTCAGTTATCTTACCGACGAAGATTTTGGCCCTAAGAAAAAGACTTAAGGGTAGGATAGTGGCTTATTGGGGGGTTATCTAAAAAGAATATTATGTACGGTAATAAAAGTTTTATAGTGGGATTCTCCGGTTCTCATGCCAGTTACCGCCCAAACCTCACTATCATGACATATGGGACTTGTGCTGTCCAAGAGGCAGTCATCCTAATCGACGAGCGAGCGCAAGGAAGAGCTAAAAGCTCATGTTATCAGTTGCCATTCCAAGTCATATCGCCTTGGACGATCCGCACATTGTCGCCAAATGTGTTTCCAGAAATGCTCCGAGTGCTATTCCCTCTACCCTGACCTACTACTCCATTAGCTTAGAGAAGAGTGAAGAATGGAATAAATGAAAAACCTTACCACCACCACTGAGTGGAGCTGCAACTGGACGTTGAGCCGCATCAGTGACAATATAGCGATCTAAAATGGCCTTCATCACACTCGCAGCAGTAGCAGCCGCAAAGTTCTGCCATAGTTTATTCTTATGGCTGTCCGCATAGTCGCAAACGCCCTTCACCACGAGGCACGGGACCTCATCCCATGCTCCAGCGCCCTCCATCTCAAAAGCGATGAGATTGTGCTTTCTGGCAATCCAGTCGCGAATTTCCCCGCTCTTCATCACAGTGTTGCCGGAGCCTATCCGTCCAATGAAGATGTTGGAGCTGAAATCGCCGTCATCTTCAAACATGTCTCGTTGGACGAGCATGTTCTCTTCGCACCCAAGTTCGGCGCAGGATGTCATGGCAGCTGCATCGCAAGTGCTGTCGAATCTGCTGCAGATGTCACATTTTTTCAAGTGCCGATGAACGTAACCCGGTAAATACAGCTTGTTTTCAGTGATTCCCGGATACTGATATTTTGACCGTCGTCGCTTCTTTGCAGCAGCCTTCGCATCGGCGCTTTGCAGCTGCTTCAAGTATATCGCCGCCTTGGTTTGCAGTATATCTCTCATACGTTCCGTTTCGAAGACGGCCAGTAACCCTCGGATGTCTCTATTTGCCCTCCCGAGGCTGTCTTCAAGCGTGCTTTTGACTTCAAAATGCCCGGGATACTGTCGACCAAAGTCGTACTGGACAATCGCTTTGCTCACGACTACATCGCCCAGAAACACATCGTCGTCTGCGATTTTGGGCACGCCGCCGCAAATGCCGACGAGGAAAACGAGCCTGAGGCTGCCGTAGCTGGACCGTAAATTTGCTGTCGCAGACGCTGCGTTGTTTGTGCCCATGCCTGGGAGCACGGCGAGAACGACATTGTGTTTGCCGAGCCGGCCAGTTATGTAAGAGTTGTTGTCGCCGCTCGATCGACCAAACGGATCACCATCTTCGTCCCAGAACTGGTCAAAGAGCAGCGTAACGGCATCGGCCTCGCTAGGCAAAGCGCATATTATGGCCACGTGAAATTCGTCCCGGCTTGTGGGCTGCGTGAATTGAGCCATTAAGAATTTACATGAAGACAGGCTGGCAGGCTGCTTTGGACAGGTGATGCTCGAGTAACACCCTCAAAGCAGACCTCGCTCTTATATCTTTTCAAGCCTTGCCGCCCAAGCGGGGTATTTTGCGGCTGAGCTGTAAGCATCGCCGAATAATTATTGGTTGTCAGGCTGAAATGTACTTACTTGTAGGGATCAGGCTCTTCTCATCGATGATTGGCTATTCGTGTTGCAAGCAGGCCACATGTAGTACGTAGATGTGTAATGAAATTGTTCATTCTTCAAAACCGCTCAATCGCCTTGTATAACACATGTCAGTGTCGTGGAAATTCAATATTGCAACTGTTCGCGGAATGGCCTATTGGTTACATACATGTATCTATCACAACTAACAGCTTTGTTCAGCGCTGCAATTGAAATTGATACTCAGAGCCGAGTGGGTCCATCTAGACAGTCGTTTTCGAACTTGTAAAGACCAGCTGCTTTAGTCACCTATCAAAAGAGTCTTCTCTGCTAAGATAGGAAAAGAAAATAAGCCCACAAACGCACTAGAGCTCTCACGGTGGAGAGGCGCGTCGTCGTGTCTAGATTTAGCTTCATGTTGGAGCACTACATTAGTAAAATTATCGCCTGTTGCCTTGATCTAAAGGTTTTTTATATGCCGTGGGATGGCTGCAATGATAGAGACAGAGGATGCAGACGCAGAGAGGGTGCAAAAAAGAAAAGAGAGGTTTACATCCATTGACACAAAAATCTTACCCACATTATGAATGTACCAAGAGACGTGGTACTTAATATATTCCAGGGCTTCTTATTAGATGACTACATGTACTTTATTTGACTGGTAAATTTTACCATCTCACTGACTCTCTGTTTATCTCACTTAGATATACTACCTATAAGACATTACCTACTGCTTCTACTGCTTCTACTGCTTCTACTGCTTCTACTGCTTCTACTGCTTCTACTGCTTCTACTGCTTCTACTGCTTCTACTGCTTCTACTGCTTCTACTGCTTCTACTGCTTCTCCTGCTGCTATCCGGCTACCAGCTGGCAACAGCTGTGAAGGCAAAGACGCGCTCAACACGCACAACGCGCACAACCGCGTTTATTTGTTGACTGCGGGACCTCGTGGCAATGTTTCAGAATAAAGAACCAGAAACTAACGGATGACTTTCGAATCACTGTTCTCCTCTTGACCTTCTCTCCTTCGTCAAGCGAGCATTTTCTTCATGACGGCACAGCCTATATATACCATCATCATTCTCTCTCCCTGGCAAGACTTTCCCACGCTTTTCCAAGCGTAGCTGTTTTTCTATCTTTCGATTTTAAAGATAGAGGGCGACGCACTCCGTCTTTCAAGATTTTCTGTCACTGCCTCAAACTCTTCAGGATTCCGTCGCCGGCGTGCCTTGATGGTAGCTGGTTAGTTTTGGGTAATAATACTTTGAATATTAGGAACTTGGAGATTAGAGCAGCGCAGACTCTCGCGGAAGTTGACTAGGCCTCGTGTGGTGTTGTTGTGTTATACGTGACTTTCTGTTACTGATTCGAACTCTTCGGGATTTCGCCGGTGCACCTTTTAGACGCTGGCATCTTATCAAAGTAGCAATACTTTCGAAGTGGCAATTACCATTTTGTATTTTGTATCCTGGAGATTAGAGCAGCTCAGATTTCCGCGGCAGCTTACCTCTTTTCGTTTTCTTATTGCTAGAAATCGTCACCATGGCTCAATCAGCAAACGATGACCAAAATCTTGCCGGCCCATCTACTCCTCCTGCCGCCCAGCCTCCTGTCAACAAAGGACAACAAGCTTGGCGTAGACCAGCTGCCATTGCATTAGGGTCGTAGAACGGTTCAGTCTTTGGAGGCAAAGAACTGGGCAATGGAGATATTAGCAGTTCCTTGGGTATTTGGCCTGCTCGCACAGAGTCCAAGTACATTTATTTTTCCATTGGCATTCCTTTGGGAGCCGATAATGACGATCTGGGATACGGGCAAGTCCATTGCTGTAAGTATTCCTGCTGCTTTTACTATTCCTACTGTTTCTACTTCTTCTTCTATCTCTACAATTTCTACAATTTCTATCGTCTCTGCCATCTTTACTGTCTCTACCATACCCTCTGATAGCTTCATTGCTAATGTGACTTTTAGATAAGCGAGAAACGTTCCGAAGAGAGCCAACACCCGTCTTGGAACTAAGAGTGAGATTTCCCATTGGAAGATTCACCGGAAATCCCCTCGACGAAATGCCTGAGAGACTTCAGGGTCAATTTCCCAACGACGACTTTCGTGCACTCGAGATCTCGTTACACGATGGAGTCTTTGTGGAAGTTGATGGCTTTGGACTCCCGTTTCATAACCCGGGACATGATGCCGACGACTGGATCAACAAAGGCTCAGTGGTTGCCGACTCCATGACCTTTGTTGACATTCTGCGACAGCGAAAATGGCACATCATTATCAAGCAGCCATATAAATACTTTGGGCGGCTGTGGGAGGAGACTATGGTGCCCGCCCCTTTCACTTTCCGCTACGGCAATGAGCACTGGTTTGACCTCGCTCGCTATGAGACCCAGTTCAAGGACGCAGCAGTCCAAGGTCCTCAGTTCCTTCTGAGCGTCAATTTTCCAGACGTTTCTTCTATGCAGGCTGTTGTCACACAGTCAGCCGTCCAACACCATCTAATGATCGCTATAGAGGTGGCAAAGATATTCGCCAAGAAGCTCCCGGTTTTCTTCATCCCATCTCGGCAGAATTTATATTTTGCCATCGTTTTAATGGAGGGACCGTACTGCCAAACCACCGAGAAGATATGGAGTGAGATAACCAAGCAAAGCTTCTTTAGACTCGCATTGCATGAGGACAAGTCGCCTATGGACACTCCCAATCTGACGGAGCACAAGCAATGGCACAAACAGGCAGCGTTTATCTGTGACGCTAGAATTGTGGACAAGACAGAGGCCAAGTTCATACCTGAGCTCAAGGACTATCCGTTGACGAGTTTGGACCTCGTTCTTCTCGTTCAACGGCCCGAAGATTTCAAGGTCTCAAAAGGCGTCCAAAAGTCAATTGGGGATGGACTGGCATGGCTGAGAATAAAGACTTTCCCGACAGATCTTGAGTCTTGGAACACGGTCTCTCTTCTCTTTGATCCCCAGCTGGACGATCTAGAACGCAAGATCAAGGCCGTTACCCAATATTCTTTGTCGCCTGTCACTTTGTTGCCTGAGAATGGTCCCAAGATGATTACGCATACAGTCTTTCAGCTTGGAAGAGGATTCCTAAACAGGTTGAATAGGGCAGGCACATGGGATCTTCCGATGATTAATATCCTTGATTTGGATAGCAGGCTGCTTGACTGCCTCATGGAAGAGATTTTAGAAGAGGACCGTGGCCGTTTTCGGCATTATATGGGCCACTTGTCTGTCGGGGTTGGCATCATTACTGCGGCAAGTCGATACCTTGAATGAAGATTTCATGGCTTTTCAATTGCTACTTTTTATCGTAGGCTCCTGGATCTGGCAAGACTACCACTCTCGGCGTCGCGACATTGGGCATGGCTCATACTTTAGGAAAAGTCTTCGTTTCGGCTCCTACTCTTGCTACGGTCGACAGCTTTTCCAGGCGACTCGATATCCTGGACCGGAGGGTTGTTGCGCGTCACAATAAGAGTTTGACGAAAAATGGCTCTCATATGCCCATTCGCCGAAAGCTTGTCGTCAGAGGCCTCTCTATGAAGGATGAGATTGAGGCTCTTCACAGCCTCCTCCAGCGATCCGCAGACAATGGTGAAGCTTCCGAGGCAGCTTTCCAGGACATGACCAACGGGCTATCTTATCTATCAGCGGCCTATTGGCTGTTGAAGGTGCTTGGATCTCCTGCTGTACCGTCATGCCGAGGACAGCAAACTGTCGGCGCTTGCGTTTTACAAGGCCAATTCATGGCCAGTCTATCGTTTGCACAACCAAGTCCGCCTGGTTCGAGGGATGTTTGACTTGTGCCGTGAGATGTTCTACAGCCACTTGCCCTTGAACTACTCAGAAAGTGACTGCGAGCGATGGGAGGAAGCTCACCGCAGTAAGTTCATCTACCATATCTACCATATCTACCATATCTACCATATCTACCATATCTACCATATCTACCATGTCTACCATATCTACCATGTCTACCTCTGCTAGCTCTGCTACCTCTGCTATATCTACCACGTCTACTAACTCTGCGATACAGATGGCGTCAAGCTAGAAGCTTTCCTCAAGCAGCGCTTCCCCAATCTCCCATCCCCGGCCGAGAATACAATGGAGCCCGTCTTTGTGCATTGCACAAATAGCCAGTCTAATTGCGACTCCGCCACTGGCTCCATGTCAAATCTTGGACAGTGTGAGGTCGCTCTGCAGCTGTTGGTTGACCTTGTCAACGACGCCAAGATCGACCCAGCCCAACTTGGTGTCATTACCCCCTACAAGGCCAATGTCGGCATCATGGAGAGATGGATTCAAGAGAAGCCAGAGTTTTCTGTGCTACGATGTGTGGCGCCCGCGACAGCTGAGTCTTACCAAGGCCGAGAGGCAGATATTGTGTGTGTTGTGATGGGCACCACCAGGTACTCCGGACCGGGCCTCACTCGTGATGAAGACTGTCTCAAGTCCATGTTATCGCGGCATAGATCGGTATGTTTATTTTGCAACGTTTACTGGATGACCCAATGCTGACTTTCCGAAGGGCTTAATCATCGTGGGGGACTTTAAGCTAGCAGGCTTTGATGTGAAAAAGACGAAATGGTGGTTAACTGGCAAGCGCAAGGGCAAAAGCAAGGGCAAAAGCAAGGGCAAGGACGAAGGCCAACCAGACTTTGGAAGCAAGATGAAATATCTCAAAGGTGGCGAAGCTCAGTCCGTCAAAGCCGAAACCCTACGAAGAGTCTACTGGTGGTTCCAGTCAAGGGGTCGAAAGGTCGAGATAGCCGTGCCCGAAGAGGGAGGCTACAACGAAGCGTGCGATGAGGACCAAGATGCGAAATCCGATAGTTAGATTGCTTCTGTATCTGAAAGTCAAAACTGTGTTAACTTTCTGTAATTGGAACATCATAGTCTGAATATAGCTGTGTGGCCATGGCATTTGCGAAATCAACTTGATCAAAAGGTGGCAAACCAAGGCAGATGGCCGGCGATGTACCTCTTTGTCAGGCGGATTTGAAGTTGAAGATCTTTGAGTTCCAAGGCATTAAGTATTCATGGTGCTTGCAATGTGGGAAACTTCCAAGTCGTAAGCTCGCATGGTCCTTGTCTGCTATTTACAACTGTAGACAACTTGCTCGCGTACACCATTTTTTCAATCATCTCCAGCTTGTCACGGCAACTCTACACTCTCCGTAAGCTTGAAGTCAAGCTGTGAATGATTCTTTATATAGGCGGGTGTTATCAATCCTTGTTCCACGCCGGCAAAAGGCATCTTCTCACACAACACTGCTAGTTATAGCTTGTATTATATGACTTTTCATGGTATGTAACTTCATCTTATCTAAATGGCGAGCGGCTACTACTATTACTATTACTTTTACTACTACTGCTATTGTTGCTACTGTTGCTACTGTTGCTATTATTGTTACAGATGTATCATAAAAAAAATATGTATTTATGGACTAACGACATATACTTGCATCATTAATACATGTAATCAAGCTCAGTCTTATACAAGCTCCACATCATAACCGTGGGCTCGAATGTCGGCAAGAAGGCGCTCTACAGGCTGAGCATATGTGACATTGTTTATGCCATTTATACCACATCCTGCCGTAAGAATTCCCGCAACACGCCGCTCGGCATCCAATATGCATAACCCAGAGTCACCTTCCGAAGAAAAGGCCATTTGGTGCTCATTAGCCCGCGTGGCAGATGTGATACACCATTCTTCACTGATAAACTCTCTACCTCCAATGCCGGTATAGCGAACGATTGACTTTAGCGTGTTGCCGAGGCCAAACGTTAGTCCGTCCAATTTGTCGTACTTGATGACGAACAGCGCTTTTTCGTCGGGATCATCGGCATCATCAGGTGGTGTAAACAGCTCTTCCATGGGCACAACAGTCTTCTCCAGCCAAATAGCGTCGCGTTTAACAAGTAATGCTGGCCACGTTGCACTTGACGACACTTTGGCATTCCGCCATGTATTTAGAACAGATAGCAATGACCCAGCAAACACTTTGTTCTTGAGGGCACTGAGCTGAGCCTGGTGACGGTTCGGCAATAGTTCGATTAATGCCCAGTTCCTCAGCCATTGGGCACCGTTCGTGTTGTCAGATGCGCATGCCAGTTCCGGCGAGTAGAGAAGGTGACCAAATACTCTCGAGGTGGGTGTTTTATATCGCTCCATGTACTGCCCAAGAGACTCTAGCTTGTCCGCTCTTTCATTATAACTAGCTGCGCGGTCGGGACGGTTTAGGTCTGCTGATCTGGTAGCCGTACGGCGATAATCTGTGACAACAACTGGCAGACGTTCAAGCGTCTTTTCGTATGTAGGCTGGGGTATTTGAATGACTTCCTTGGAAGGCTGAGACTGTTGATGGCGATATTCTTGTAGGCCCTCTGTTTCAGGGCTGAGTACATCATGTCTGCAAGTCAAGGCCACCACTCTAGGCTCGCCTCTTGCGTTTGGTTGAGTCAGGGCGATGTATAAGCCTTTATTGCCAGTTGAATTTGAATCTTTTATTGATATCTGGGTACCAAGTTTGTCAGACATTGCTGCGTGATACGCCCCATAGTAGGTATGCGTGATCGGCTCTGAGGATAGTTGAAAGTCACTCAGAACACTGTCAGGGGTACCAGAAGAGTCGTTCGTCGCAGCATCTTCAGGAGCGTCTTTAGGAGCGTCTTCAGGAGCGTCTTCAGGAGCATCTGCACCAAAGGTGATGGTAGATTCCCGTATCTCGCAATGCACATCTTTGATTCCATGTTCTTCTAAAATAGATTTACATTGTAATGCAAGAGCGTGCCCTTGGTGCCAAGGCATTGAACCCGGTGCAACAGCTATTAAAAGTGTATTGTGAAACTCATTCTTTAAGCCAACACTTAGAATATCGATTGCAGCCCAATCCGCAACGCTGACAGCTTCCAAGATCTGCTTCCGAAGAGAAGACGTTGCATTATTCCACTGTTGGTGTAGCAAAACGTCTTTTTTAGCCGGTCGAAACGATTTCGGGTACATGTTCGCCATGGAGCCTCTCCACATGGAATCAGGCTTCTGGGGATTCACCCAGGGATTTGAGCTTGAGCGAGCGACGAGCTCGGGGCCACCAGGAAGCCCAACATAATAAATATTTCGCTCTTCCCAGCTTGGAGGGGCCAACTGTGCCATTTCTGAATCGAATGACGTTGGCTGGAACTTGGTCGGGAGGCCTGTTCTTGCAGAGTGCGTGGAGTTTCCCAGATAGATACGCGATTGCAGCTAGCAAAGGTATAGCGGATTGCTTCGATTGTGTGAACGATTTCGGATTACAGATGAGTTTGCGGAACAGTTTCCTGGGAGTCATGATGGTTTTTAATGGAAAAGAGGCTTGTGGACCGGCTAGGTTAGCATTCAAAGCTTGCTCCCACTGGCAAACTTTCTCTCAAGCCCGACGTCTATATCTGCATATACGCATTCATCTGTCTAACTCCGTCTTGCTAATAGCATTATATAAAAAAAAAAGTCAAAAAATCTAGCAAAGTCTTTATTCAAGTAGGTTAGGTCGAGAATGGTGACGTGGCATATGAAATCACGCCTAATCCCTCGCCTCCTTAACGCCGTGTTTGGACTCTCATAGACGCTGGTCCACTCGGTTGAAGTTTCTTCAAAGTGCGTCTAGCTGTCATTCAGATTGCATGGCTAAAATGCAGAGAAAGATGTCAATCAATCTGTCTCTTCCAAGTGCGTGGCTTCGCAATCAACGTCAGGAAGCTTAACAACAACGTTAACGGAACAAGAGCTGCGATTCTAGCTGCCAACTTCAGCAGCATCACGCTCAACAACTTCTACATCCATGTAAGAGGGTCTATCGCAAATCATGCGATAATTGCGAGATCCTTCTACCCGCATCAGATGCACCTATCAGAGCTGCTCATTATGATCAAGATAGGCAAGCTTCCTATGGTGCTCCGATCTCTGTGGAGTGTGACCCAATTTTTCAGATTATGCTTAAGCTTAGTGAAAGTATCCGAGAAAGTCAATATACTGCTGCATCATCTCATCAAAGTTACAAACACTGCCAAGCGCTTGTTGCACCAGTGCGTTACTGGACTGAAGTAGTTCTAGTAGATGAAGGTGCCGTAGAAAATGTTCTTGCCTTGCCTCACAAAACGCAAACTTCCTGCGAGTCCTCTCTATGTCCTGAAGGAAGTCGAGGTTGCTCTCCTCGGGGTCCAGCGGAAGCCAACACTGCCTACCTAGGAACTGTCAGTACCTGCCTTCTATTAAAATAACTTTCTTGGTAGGATTACTTGCATCAGAGACTTTGACTGCTAATCTATAGAGGGTACGCCATATAGAACGCTTTCGGAATGTGAGCTCAACGAGGTAGACGAGAGTTCCGGCGAATGTGTGGCCGGACTCACACGAAGAGCGTTTGTAGAAGCTATTCGCAAGATTAACTTTGATTCAGGTGACAAGAGATCGGCTGTATACTTCCAGGAAGCGACTCCCGCTAAGCCACGATACTATTCTACTCCAGCTACTATTCGCGCGAATAGATCTAAGCGACGAGAACAGCTTAGTGTTCAACTTAGTACACATCGGCTTCATCAACCGAACTTTACTGTTCTGTGCTATGACCACTTGAATATGATGATGTTAGGTAGTTGTCATCCTTGTGTTTATCGGTACTTGCACCTGACAGTATCAAGTACCTGCCTCTGCCTGCAAGAAGCAACTCTTACCTGGGTAATTGGCCTTGTCTGAGGCCAGGCATCATCGTACCTATACACTCAACAGCAAGTGTATGGACTGACATATGAAGGCATACCTAGTAGGCAATAGTTACGTTTTCGGTATCATACCACGCCCAGTTTGCAAAGGCCATTAGGCTTGGGCGAGGCTTTGCCAGCGTCAGAAGTGGCTTTTGCTGAAAAACCTTTTGCTTCAACATTGTGAGTTTGGATAAGCATACGCGTACCAGGACACTAACAGCTGTGGCTTGTATTGTATGACTCTTGCCTGGGTATATAAAGAGCCTGATCCTCTCGCTGTTCCTTCCTCTTCTTCCTTCTGTCACCACTGCTTCGCCCTCTGCTCGGCTCAACCCCCTTCAAGCCCAAACAGTCTCACAAAGCGGAATATCCAATATCCAAGTATCCAGATATCCAACCACATCTCTCACGATGGCAACACCGCCGCCGTCTCCCGTTCCTCAGCCGCCCAGGCCCCTTCCTCCGAGCACCGAAGAGCGTCATCTCTACTATTACCACTTTCTTGCTGACGGCCGCCCTCTGCTCGTTGCGCGCACAAGCACATTCGTCTTTGAGAATCCGCTCAAGCCCGAGGCCATAATGTATCCGATCCCCATCTATTACACAAGATCGACGCCGCTCAAGGACGCGTGGGCAGATGAGCGATCCGGCCTCATGTCACAGGTCATGGATGCCATCGAAGAGGTCGGCGTTTTTGACAGCATCGAGCCATCTCATTTCTACATGAACCAAGAGACGCCTGAGACGCTGGTCATCAGCATCCCCCCGAAATCAATGTCATGGAACCGCGCAATCGTCCTCGCACTGCGATGCAAGGCGATGATGGAGGAATGCGGCATCCACAATGTGCATTGCGAGATTCGGGAGTCTGTGTATGACGCTTACTTCTTCTAAATGTGCCTCTTCCAGCCTCTTGCACATACACACGACTCTGCCGGACAGCGAAACGTTGAGAACAATCAGGAATTATCACGTTGGACACTTTGCTTCGCCGATAACTTTGCTTTGCTCTTTCATTCCCGGCGGAATTTTGTACGTTTTCAGAGCGCAAAATGGATTTGTTTAAAAGCCTAGGTAGGACAAGCGGAAAATATCACGTTCGCTGCTTTGCTTCACCAGTTGCCTTTTTTTCCGGCTCTTTCGGTGACATGGGGGTCTTTTACCTTTTCTTTCCGTTCGCAAAATCTGTTTGTATAAAACTTGAAGTCTTAGTAGCTAGGTAGTGCAAGGCTGCATGTACTTGGAGCACTGAGTAATGTGAGACATACATTAGCTCGCTCCATGTAGCCTGTTTTACTAGACTACATAGAACCAAATAAATATGTTGCAAATCTTCCTTTTCTTGACGCGTGCCTTTCTTTCCTTCATAACCTGTGACAACAATTGTTAATATCGAATCGTTGCTTCGTCTTCCCACCCAAGATGCAAGAAAATCAGCATCTAGCCCACCACGATGCCGCCACCAAGACTCTCAGTCCGTCTACATCGCCTACAAGCATCGTCTTCAACGCTCAACCCTTTGGCGGCGGGCCTGGTGCTACTCTTACAGCCGTCATGCCCTTTTTGCGAAGCCGACTAAAGTCTCTTGGGCCTATAGCTCTGCATTATGTGGGATCCAGTCTTACAATGGACTTCCAGAAGCTCACAGAGGCCAAGTGGGACGGAATACACAACGTTGACTTATACGCAAATCCGGAAATGGGAAAAATGAAGCTTGTTTCTCTGTTGCAGCGCTTGAAGCCACGGCTCGTTGTGACAGCCATGGATGAACTTGTTGCTGCTGCCGCTCAGATGGCCGGAATCCCTGTGGTCATCATCGACCTGTTGCTCTGGTTCTGGCCCAGTATTTCTCCCCATTGGCGACAGGCCGAGTTGGTGATTGCTGCAGAGTTCTACGGTGTCCAGGAGCGCATTGCCAGCGAGAATCTGACCAATGTTGTTACCGTCTCACCACTTGGACCGCCTGCGAGGACTACTCGAGATCCCTCGGCTGGTGTTCTTCTCAATTTCGGAGGCATGATCAACCCTCTGATGCCAAAGGAAGAGTACATCGCCTACTCTCGTCTTATATACAACGCTGCTCGACGCGCTATCAATCTACGCAACGCCGCCCTCCCAGAATCTCAACATGCCAAGTTGACAGTGTTGGTAGCCAGCCTTGGCCTGGCGCAAGGCATCGACCCCGAAGATCCACAAGCAGCTCGCATGGTCTTGCCAGACGAGGCTCTCAAGCTGATGGCCTCGTCTGAACTGACGTTTTGCACTGCAGGGCTGGGCAATCTGTATGCTGCCGGCGCCGTTGCGAATGAGGTTCTACTGCTGCCGCCTCTACACGAAGGCCATGCAATACAAACTCACCTGATTCAGAAAGCCGGCGTCCCTGTAGATGCCATAGAGTGGCACGAATTAACAGGCAGGGCGCCCATCGACTACTACCGCGACTCGCTGGAAGTCATGGGCAATGTCAGCAAAGCACAGAGCCAAGTTATTGGCAATCCAGAGGCACAGGCGGCCCTGGTCGATCGAATGCTGGCGGCCATGCTGCGTTCAGCTTCGACAGGGGCTTCAGCTCGAAACCCGCCTTTGAGGACGCTCATCAACGAATTTGGCCAGGATGACGGCGATACCATGGCAGCTCAGATTATGGGTGTATTAACAAGAGCCTGATGGCTTTGGATGTTGATAACCGCGTTGGTTCATTTGAGCAGACCTATACTAGAGGAGCAACTTTATCATCTATTCGAATATGCTCATAGCCTCAAGCATCCGTCATAACTCCACAACGTCATCACTCCACAGCCCTGTTAAGCTCAGTGCTCAGCGCAGCCCAAACCAAACCTGCATCTCAGCCGCACCCAATCCAGCTAGGCCTCCATATTTATCATATTTATCCCTTGGATTCACTCCACTTTTCGAGCCAGCTGAAAGCTTCTGGACCTTGGTTTTGGCGGGCTTATCCTAGACAACCCTTGCAGCTGGGCTGAGGGCTTCAGTCGCACGGGGGATTCTACAAGTAAGGACAGCCATCTTCGGCGATATCTGTCATCATATTAACAAGCAAGTTGAGATCACAGCTTATTATCAGTCAAGTCATCAGAACACAGAATGATACAAAGAACGCCAATATAATATCATGAAGAAACACTTATACATAAAGCCAATAAAAGACTTGCCATTCTGCTACTAGCTCTCCTTCTCATAATTCCTACATATAAAGACAAAAATGCATCTAGCTAGATCAATAAATTCCTTGTTTTTTACATTATAACAGTAACACCGCACTCAATCTTGAAACCTTATAGGTCTTGTATTATTTTAACCCCTCTCTTCCCAAAAATGCAAACGCCCGCCAAATCTGCGTCACCCACCACCCATTCATACAAAAGATGATATTCGTTCAACCCCCAGGGTATTAAATTGCGCTCTACTGCCAACAACAGTTCCTCCAGATTACGCGATTAGGCAAAGTTGTCCGATCGGTCGACCCAGATATCTTCCAACTCTGCAAAGCTGTGGAAGTGCACAGGTCGGTGGTGGTCGCTATAGAAGGGCAGCGGCGTGTCCAGTTTGACGTGAACCGACTTCTTTTCCATTCCTGCAAAAGCACTGCCCATGAAGCTGTAATTCCATTTGCCATCATCCGGAACAAGGAAGAAGCCTCTGAACCTGGGACTCAGCAGAAGCTTTCGCTTCTCCCCCATGGTTGTGGTGAAGCCCTGAGGTTGGTCGCTCTGCGTGTCCTTATTTTCGGCTCCCCATTTGTAACCTTGAGGTGTCAATCCCCAAGCAGACAAGGAAACGCTGCCAGGAGTAAACGAAACAGACACCGTGACCGTGTTCGTCTTGTCCCATTCCTCGTGTGTATCCAGCAATTTGGCGTGCTCAGTCACATCTGCCGCAGACATGTATGGAAGTTCGCTGCCTGATAGCGTGTGGATGACACCAAGTGGCTCCATACCGTCCAAGAACTCACTCTGGGGTAGCTTCTGCGGAAGCTGCACGCTACGAAGACCGCCAATTTGCGGGATCATAACGATACATTTAATCTCCTTGACTTGGTCATTATCAGGGGCCGGGGCACCGTAAAGGTAACCAGCCACCTGGACTCGCAGATCCGCAATCGTAATGAACTTCTTCAAGATGTTATTGGGCATTACATAAGTGACATCATCCAGATCAGTATCCGCTGAAGACACGTAGATGTTCTTGGCTCTTGTCCGCAAGTTCGACGTCGCAATAGCTCTGGTGCGCCATTCAGTCTTGGAAGCAAATGTTTGCTGTTCAAACTGAGAGGTGGTGGTGACAATGATCTCTTCGCCGTGGACATTTTGCGTTTTGGTCGTGACGGCCGTCAGCTGCTTCTGCTCTTCTTGCTGCTTCTCAATCTCGGCAGCCTGCTGTCTCTGCATCGATGGTGCAGAAATCTCCATACCAAGAATGATATCACGGACTTCGGTACTTGTCAAACTGGACACATTGACGTTGTTCTTCTTGCCATAATCGTTCAAAATGAGATCTCGCAGTTGAGTTTCAACCTTGATCCAGTCTTCATCGTTCAGTGAAGGCCAGATGTGATGATCCAATGTGATGACAGTCTTGTCGGGTCGAAGGATGAGCTTCGTCTTGTCGGGGTTGACGTGAAGAGCACGGAGAATAAGAATAAGACGAGAGAATGCTGTGTACGAGGAAATACTCTTCAACCACTCATCGTACAGGTTGAACAGTACCATCTGAGGCTCTGTTGCTCGCAGAATCATATCTCCCAATTTCTCAACCTTCATGGCCGCCTGGAAAGGAAGCTGCAGCTCGGAGGCACGGATAGAGATGTTGGGGAAGTCAACCAATTGGACTTCCAGAGGATCCAACAGACCCTTTCGAGTGACAATCAGCTGCTTGGGTTGTTCTTCAACGGGGAGCGAACGAATCAACGCTGCCACTTCTTCTGCCGTCTTCCATTTGGCAAGCTGTCCAAGACGTTTCTGACCTGCCCAAACACTGGTGTGGATGATCTTCAGGAACAATTGGCCAGTTCGCGGGTTGAAGATGAAGATGGCTCCGTTGATAGGCTTGGTGGTCAAGTTTCCTTCAAATGTCTTGTGGATAGTGACACGGTACACGTTGGTATCGTCGATGAAGAGCTGAGTCTGGTTGCTAAAGAGCTCTGAGTAATTCTGCGAGTTCAAGAACTCTTGGTTGCTTTCAGAGGCGTACAGCTGCAGACCCTTGCGAATACGCTCCCGAAGGACATACAAGGCAGGGTTGGCCTTCATGATCTTGGCCATGGCTTGCTGAATGAGTACCTTTAGACCAGGGAAATACATTCCGTAGGCCGAGTACAAGTTGTATGCCAAATCAATACCAATCATGATACCTGTAGCGGAGGGGTAAATGCTAGAGCTGTCGGTCGTGTAGTCGAGATACTTGGCACGAGTGTATCGCTCAATGTCGTGAGAGTCGTAGTCACCATATCGTAGCTGCACATCAACCCAGAACTTGTTGGTCGTTGTAGGCTCAATGACGTCCTTGGTATCATACAGCAGCGAGGGACGAGTAACATTCCATTTGTGGCTGGCAAAGAGGAGAATATCGGCACAAGAGCTGTTCATCTTGTAAGATTTTCGGGGGTGAATAGTCTCCTTTTGCACAGTCTCAATGCCGAGAGATTCCAGTTCTTGGTCAAATACTTGACAAAGATCCATAACCACTGATTCGTGAATCTTCTGCCACAAGTGGGCACGGAAGATCTGGATGAGGGAGATCTTCAAGGTAGGAATCTTTCCGTGCAAGAAGATACCAGTGAGATCAAGTTGGACCTGGAAACCGACGTAGACGTTGGCTCTGTTGATGGTCGGGGACCACCAGAGGGTGAAACGACGGTTGGGAATCTGGTTCAGACCGGATCGCTGGGCGTTGGTGAGCTTCTTGAACTTCATGGATTCTTCGAAACCAGAAGCCTTTTCCCAGAAGAGACCTTCCCAAGATGGGAAACCGGTAGCCTTGAATAGCGTGTGCTCAAGGATGGTCTCAACACCACCCAGTGCTTGGATGACATCAGTTCGGTAAGCATTCAGGTTCCACAGCTTGCCGTCGTGTCGCTGGCTCGTCCACCAGAACGGATTGCTCTTCATGAGTTGATAAATCTTGAATTCGGAGCGAGCGCGGAAACCCTTGTCGAAGCTAAGCGTGCTTCGATCCTTTTGGAACAGAGTGTTGATTCTTGGTAAACCACGGTCCCAGCTATCCTCCAAGTCTTCCAGAGTAAGACGTCGGTTCTGCTGGTTGGCTTCCAGACGCTTCTGGGAGTATTCAGTCCAGACACGCTGAGAATCAATAAACTCTGCCTCCCATGGGATGATGTATCGGAAAATGTTGGGGATTAATGTCTCTTCGTCATGCGTCATACCAGCTCTGTAGTGGGTGACTCCCGTGTCGGTCTGCTTTGACCAACGCTTGTCACTGGCTGGGATAAGGATGTGAGAGCCAGAAATCATTCCCAATCCACCAAGCTCCTTGGGGGTGTAGAAAACAGCAGGAGGGAAACGCGAAGGCATCTTCGAGTTCAGCCCAATCTTGACTCGCGTCTGGATCTTGGTTTCGCATTTGACGATTGTATCCAGGAGCTCGATGGTAGAGACCGCAGCTTCACGGTAATACGTAAACAGCGCAATCAGAGCAGTGTTCCACTTGTTGGCAATCTTGGTAAAGGTTGTCGAACCAGATGACATGAGGATTTGTCGGATACGGTTGTTGAACTTTTGAATGTCTTCCTCGGTGACTTGCAAGAACGCGTGTGCCGTTCTCTCCTTTGTCGTGTTATCAACGAGAGACCAAACGCTGTCTTTGACGGGGAATTCTTCATTCTGGTTTCTGATCTTAGGCAGAATCCGGACTTCAAATCCGCACATTGAGAAGAGCAAGTTGGGGTTATCACGGCTGTATACACTGACAAAGCTGTCATCCCAGTCAATCGTGGTGACGGATCGTGGCAGTCGGTTCTTGAAGTCCCAGAACACAGCTCGTCCAAGGTTAACGTCATGTCGCATCAAGCGCATACGAGAATCACGGGGCCAACACTTCTTGCTCTTATACCCGATAACATTCTCAAAGTTGGGATCCGGCTGCTCAGTAAGGAATCGCTGGATAAGATCTCGTGATTCTTCAGCTGTAAATCGAAGGAAGATCCAAATCTTGTCGATATATCGGCTGTACAGTCGGATTGGATGTCTGCTCTCCGTTTCTCGATCGCGGAACTGCAGGAAATCGTTGGGGCTTTGTGGCGGTCCAGCGATTTCACTGGCTCGCTGAGGGCCAAGCAGAAGCAAATCAAGAACAAGACCATAGTATTGGAAGACAAAGGCGGAAAACTGGAGACCACGGATCATACCGTAGCTGTTGACGTGGTTCATGTCCTTGTAGGTGAGCTGAACGTTGTTCTTTGCCGTAATGTAGTCGGCAAGATTGTGGTCCATAATCAGTCTGAGAAGGGAGTTGAGCAGTGTCAATTCCATCTTCTCATAGACCTTGGAAAGCTCGGTCTCAATCATGACGTTGCATTCGCCATTTTCAGTCTCCCAAACTTGACCCAGGTTGTTGATGCCTTGAGCCCACTTGTAGACCAACAATGGAGGCACTTCAGAGTCAGAAGGCTTGATCCAGGCAGGGAAAAGGTGTCTCTGATCAGCCTGGTACCACAGATACTGGTCGAGATAGGCATCGCTAATCTTTTCAATGGGCTCAATATCGTATACAGGATTGATCGTGCTGTAATTATCGTTCATGTCGATGTTGACCTCCTTAAACGCTCGCTGCGTTAGCAAGAATCGCTTGATGCGCTCTAGAGTTGTGCCAGGACTATCATATGCTTGCTCAATGAGGGCAAGCTCTTCACGCTGACTCTGGTTGAGACGACCCTTGACCGAATAAGCTTCTCTCAGTCGCTCCAGCGCCAAGATCAGAATCTTGGTGTCGTGTTTGTAAGATACACTGGGGAACGGAATGGGCGAGAACTTGCGCGACTCCAGCCAGTGGACAGTCGTGGTGTAGATGGCGACGGCCTCTTCTGACGAGACGTACGGACCGTCCTTCATGTGGTTATGTTGTCGCTCTTGCTCTGCTTTGAGCCAGAGTCGAGTCAGACGACCAACGTTCTTCTTGGCAACAGTCTTATCGACGGTGGCACCGCGGCGAATACGTTCACGGTTGTAATGAGCAACAGAAACCCACCAGTCGGCCTTGGATTTCACATATCGCAAAATGATATTCTCGATAGGAGCGGGCAAACCAGGCACCTTCCATGGGATATTACTCTTCCAGCAGCGCCAGGCCTCAGAAAGGTGCTGAAGCACGGTATTGACCTTGTTCTGCTTGATGCCCTCGGGCATCATGTCCAGAAGGTCAGCCATGACGGAAGCACGGAGCTCAAGATCGAAGTGAGACTCGACACGCTGCTTGGTGACCGTCTTTGCGACACCCTTGCTGTGTCGTCCTTCGAACTGACGAGAAAGCAAGTTTCCAAGCCATCTCTCAAGGAGAGGGATAATACCACGCATGAAGAACAGCCACACTCTCCATGCAGGAGCCCAGAAACCACAGCCAGGACCCTTGCCGACAGGACCAGAATTGAACCTATAGTAGATGAGATGCTTCAAATCCTTGCAGGTTCGAATTTGGTGCATGAGCTTGTACTTGTAACGGTACATACCCGTAAGCTGTCCGACGTGGTTAAAGGCGTAGAGGATACCATCAGCCAATTGGAAAGCGTCGATGTTGCCGAGTCGGTATTGAACTTGAGCATCCACAATCAGCTTGGTCAGTCGCAAGATTTCACGCATCAAGTGGAAAGCGTTTCCGAAGCGGGACTTCTTTCGCTCCTTTGTGGTAAGGGTCTTGACGGGCTTCAAGTTGAAGTTGTAATCAAGATGGAGATAGGTCAGGTTCTTTCGGTGAATCAACAGATTGAGCATGTTGAAACCTTGGCGACAAACTTGAAGACCAGCCTCAACCCAATCGATGGTAGTCTGTTGGAAGAATTTGGTCTGCTTCAAAGACCTAAGCAAGTTCTGGTTGTTCTGAGCCTTGGGCTTCTTCTTGTGCAGGTTGTTGAGGACAAAGTTCTTGAGCAGCTTCTGGTAAGAAACACGGACCTTGACGGGCGGCCGGTCTGAGGGAGGGTGTTCCAAATACCACTGCTTAATTAAAGGCACATCCTGGGCGCGAACCATCTTACCGGATCGTCGGTTGAATGGATACGGCGCCCACCAAAGCTCAATGGCCGCAGAAGTGTCCTCGTTGTCTATTTCCTCATCGGCAAGGAATGGTTCCGTTCCAGCAGGAAGCTCGAAAGCATCTTCTTCGGGCTCCTCGTTGCTTCCAGGACCAAACAGCTCATCTTCGAGAGAAACTTCGACGTTCTTTGGAGCCACATTGCGTGATGAGATGGGATTGATTCGACGGTCAAAATGGAATGTAGGCAAATCCGGATCGTCGATGCGATTATACACAATCTGGGGGTGGGAGTGCCATGCTAAGTGTACGCTTCGTGGTAAAGAATTGTATAGGTATGGGAAAGCAACCCGGAATTCAGTGCGAATGGGGTTCCTAAAAATGATGCGGTCGATGGCGTTGAACTCGCCAAAATCCTCGTCATTGGGGTTGATGTCCTTGTATAACGGCTCAAATCGTGGTCCTCCTGGCAAAGCAACGTTGAGCGCCTTGGCAGTGAGCAGACTCTTTAGATCGAAGAGATAGAAGTAGTTCTTATCCACAACATCGGAAATCAACGGTCGACTAAGACGGAACAAGGCGGCCATCTGGGGTAATGTGAGATTCCACCTCTTGTAGCTTGGACCATTAACATGGGGTGTGTCAAGCAGCGGTCGGTGGTCGTAAAACCATTCATAGACTGCATCATCCTCGTCCTCGTTCAGCTCCATCTGAATAGGCTCGAGAGGCTCAACGTCCTCGATGTTTTCTGACCATGACAGCGGCGGCTCCTCGTCATCGAACGGCGGGAATCGCATACGCTTAAACAGTCTTCGGTCTGCCTTTTCTTTTCGCATGAAAGTCCACATCA
The DNA here is from genome assembly GCF_001481775.2 of Trichoderma gamsii. Lineage (NCBI taxonomy): Eukaryota > Fungi > Ascomycota > Sordariomycetes > Hypocreales > Hypocreaceae > Trichoderma > Trichoderma gamsii. The sequence continues at coordinate 51,501 of NW_020171397.1, read as the reverse complement.
TGGCCCACTGCGCAAAGTAGACAGGTTCGATAACTCTAGGAATCTCGTTGACAAGGGTAAGGCAACCGTTGACATGGTATAAAACCTTGACTTCTCGTGCAGACTCCCAGGGCATCGGCATGTTCTCTAAAAGCTTCAAGACCGCATGAGGCATGAACTTCAATGCACCGAGATAGCTTCGCTTGTCGTTTGTGTACTTTTTCTGCGAGACATCGCCGATATCCTTTACGATTTTCCGCAGATGCTCGGGGGGCATGTCAGCCTTTTGGGTCTGGACAAAGCCAGCCTTGCGCTTCTCGCCGAATCGATTTCGCTGGTTCCGAAGCCATTCCTTCTTCTTTTGAGCAAACTTTGCGATGTGAGCGTCGGCGGGAGGTCGATAGCCGGGCGGCGGCGGGGCTGGAGGAGCAGGAGTCGACGGAGGAGGCGGGAAAGATGATGATGGGGGAGGCGGCGGCGGAGGAGGGCCCCAGCCAGGCGGCGGCGGTGGTGGTAGCTGCGACATGGCGTCTTCACTCGTTCAGAAGCAATTCGTGAAGTTGCCTGCCCAAAGGCTTGAAGCCGTGGCGCGTGTCAAAGACGCGCTAGCAATCCTGGAATTGCAGACACAGGACAGCGGCCACGTGAAATTGAATGCTCTGGCCTCTAGTTTGATGAAGCAGATGCCGGCCTCGCAAAAATCAGACGGCGGCCAGAGCGTAGTTGATGCAGAGTCGGGACTGATGCTCTGCCTCGCCTTCGGTTTGGACAATTTCTTGAACGAGATCCTCGGAGGCGCTAGCTTCACCTCGAAACTAGCCTCTCACGTGACTTTGACGTTATTGGAATCTCGAATGCAAGATGCCAATAACTACAAGCCGGAAAATGCTCATATACGGCTCTTTTTCCAATGCTAACCCAAGTATAAGAAATCTAATACTCATGTGAAAACAGAAAATCGGCAATATAGTAGTTTGGAGTTTGAAAGATTTTCGGCTGTATGAGTTTTGCGAGTTCTTGATGTACCTAGACTGATTCCAATATGCATTTTAGCTCGAGACCAATGTGGAGGGGTACTTTGACATCAAACTGCAGAGCGGAACATAGCATCAATTGGAGCTGTAATTTGCAAGAAAAAGGAAATTGGCTCGTTGTTTGAAACAATAATAACCCTTTCAATAAGATTCTGCAATGTTTCCCTTTGGTTTACTTCTATGATCGCTGATATTCTACGATGTGCTCTCTCTTAGCTCTGCTACAGGGTACCTGATCAATGGGGCATCAACCTCAAAGAGCCAATCAAACCTGCTCCAACAGAATTACATAATCACGAACAATCATCTTCTGCCGACAGCAACACCAGGCCAACCCATCGCGATACCACTTCAATTTCAAGAAGACCAAGCCAGTCGCCGCCACAAATCAGCAAAATGGCGCATCTCAGTACGTTTCTTCAAGCAGAATTGCATATGATCGAACTAACCGCGAAATCGCAGACGTCAAGCCGGACCCGGCGCTTCTGAAGCTGGAGGGTGCGTAACATGTCCATCGAATCCAATTGCTCTTTCGCCGCACCGTTCCCCTTTCTAACTCGCTGCACAGCGATGAACAAGGCTCGCCACCGCTACTTCCGCTTCACGGGCAGAACAGCTAGAATCAGCTTCATTTACATGGCCGTTGTCCCCGCCATCTTCGGCTGGGTCGCATACAAGACAGACGTGAGTGGAAATCGGGCAATGTGGAGGGGAGGAGGTGAGGGATGATGAGTTGCTGACTGATGATGAATAGGGCCTTTGGGATCTCCGAGCGAAGCGAAAGGGCGACACCTGCTACGAGAAATAAAGGACGATTTTGGTTGGGTGGAGAGATTTATGTACATTTTAAAAGGTTCGATACGAGATAGAGAGCCTCTTTCTGGCCGAATAATCGCAGAAGATTCAATAATCCTAGCTTCAAAATGAAGTTTGTTACGAGAATTGCGGACGATCTGTTTGCGATGTGTTCAATTGATGAAGGGGGAGGAGGAGATTGCTTAACTTGCACGCTCTACTTTACCGTAGAAGGCATGAAACTGGAGTTTTAATTTATTCAGTATAGCAAAGGAGACTTTCCTTTGCCTCAATTCAAACGCTAAATTACTTGGGGTATATCATATCCTTTGCGCAATCTCAACCACTGAGAAAACATCCCATCTAGCCTACCAGCGGCCCCTGCCCCTTGGCCCTCCAGGCGGCCCATCTGGTAGCTGTTCTCCTCTTCTCCATTCGCCTGACGGAAGCCTGTTATCTCTCCAACCTGGCCGGTTTGGACGACCATTGTTGCGGCCAAAATTGCCCTCTCGACCATGAAACCCACCTCTGAATCCACCGCTGCGCCCATCTCGCCCGCCAGATATCGACCCTCTTCTAGCAGTCCCTGGCGGTACCACAGCGCCATCTCCCCGCGGAGGAAGTACCGCGCATGAAATATAGTCTCCAACAACAAATCTCCAGTCAGCCAACGTCTTGTCTCTCCCAAAGTCGTCCCTCATCAGGGTATCAGGGCCAGCATCCTCAGGGTCCTCCGCGCCGGGATAGCCCTCGCCAATGACGATGCTCCCTAGCTCTTTAACGGCAAACTTGGGCTGCGTAGTACTAGTAGCACTTGCGCCGCGTAAGTCTGGGCAGACAAGTTGAAATGAGAGTCTTGTGCCGATGGCTGGATTTGGCAACGCATTAGGTTTTGCCGCTGCCAGCTCAAGGGCCAGCTCATTGAGAGTGCAGGTTGACCAAGTGTAGATGGACACATATGGCGGTAGTGAAGATGATGCAAATTCCTCTGGCCTGGATATGATGTTTAGTAATGCTATTCCACGTATTAAGATGCTATCATGAGCTGCAGTCACGTACCTGGGAAAGCTGCCGGTCTTATGGAACAGACGGACTAAGAATGGAGATGCGTCGTGATCATCATCCCCTTTTGTAGCGGACATTGTAGTGCAAGCTGAATTGAGAGTGTCAAAATTCCAATTCGTCAGATAGCTCGTTACTTTACAATGCTATATATGACCTTCGGCGTATAAGTTGTGAGTTGCTGGGATTGGTGGATGAGTGCTGATGCTGTCGCTTGATGCTTGTATTATCCGGAAATCATCCGCAATCGATAGCGTACCTGTAACTTCATGCTCACCCAACTCTTGATCAAATAGACTTCACGACAAACTATCAAATATTTCATCAAAGAATCGCATTGCGGATTAATCTTGTCTTTCTGCTTCAATCCTACAAAGTCAAATACTAGGAGCACGTATTACCGCCTGGACGCAGAATCTTACCTCTCCCTCAAGACGCTTCTCAGCGCAACACCATCGCAATGGACTTCGCGGCTCTCATGAACAAAGAGCTATCCAAGTCCAAATCCTCCAAATCCTCCGCCTCCGACGAGAAGAAATACCTCAAGCGCTCCGAAATAGAAGCCGAACGCAGAGCCACCTACCTAGCCGAGCAAAAGGCCCTCGAAGCTGAACGCGCTTCCAAGGCCGAAGCGAAGCGCAAGCGCGAGGAGGAAGTCGCCGAAGAAAACGCTCTTCGCGAGGACAAGCGCCGCAAGCTCGCCGAAGAATCGCGCAAGAGACAACAAGAGAAGGAATTCGAAGAAGAGCAGGCTAGGAGGAAGAGGCTCGGCCTACCGGAGCTCGTCAAGGGCGATGAAAACGGTGACGAGAAGAACGGCGACGCGGCAGACGATATTCCGGATGACGAGCTGATTGAGAAGCTGAGAGCGCTGGGACACCCGGCGATATTATTTGGGGAATCACATGCGGCACGGCTGAGACGGCATAAGAAGCTCACTACGGTGCTGACAAAGGGGCCTATACCAACGACGCTGCAGCTGGTGGAGGAGAAGGACATGAAGGTCGATGGCACGCTGCCAAAGGACAAGGAGGGCCGCCAGTGGCTGTACAGGCAGCTGGCCAGCTACTTTACCATGGTGCTCACGGCATACGAAAAGGCAATGGAGGAAGAGAGGCGAGAGACGAGCAACAGCAAAATGGCCTATAGCGCCATGGTCCAAACACGCGAAAACATGAAGCCAGTGCGTAGCTTTTCTTTTCCCCTACAATTCATTCTCACTGCAGCACCATGCTAACCGAACTTATCAAACAGCTCTTCCGGAAGTTCGAATCCGGCGACCTTGACGACTCCCTCCTCCAGCCCATCATCGAAATCGTCCAAGCCCTCCAGGAGCGCCGCTACGTCGACGCCAACGACGGCTATCTCCGCCTCAGCATCGGAAAGGCAGCCTGGCCCATTGGAGTTACAATGGTGGGTATCCACGAGCGAAGTGCGCGCGAGAAGCTGCACGATGGCGAAAAGGGCCACGTCATGGGCGACGAGGTGACGCGAAAGTACCTGCAGAGCATTAAGCGCTGTCTTACCTTTGCGCAGGTGCGGTGGCCGCCGGAGGATTTGAGGCAGTTGATGGGGTGAATTTTGAGGTTGATGGACTGAAGTAAGGGGGTTGGGAATGGAAGGACATGGTGAAATGGCTCAGGCGTGGCTATACTATGCTGGAATGGTGTTGGTGTAAGTGTAATAGGATATGATACCCGTCTCAATGAAACAATATAGACAAACAAGAATGCATATAGTACGAGGCGTCTCTAAGCGAAAACATGACTTATCAATATCATATGGACTGCTTGATATTATAGTCTATCATGGAGAGTTGGACATGACTATGCGTCCTAAAATCGTTTGCAAGTAGGTAAAAGGAAAAGATAAAATGCCTCTAACATTTGGGGGCTGTGGCAGATAAAAAAAAAAAAAGACCAATTTTCCTTGCGACTCCCTCTCTAATGCACATCATGCGTGTAAAACGTTCAAGTCTCACAAGGCGGTTGCCGTCATAACCGTAGCTGCCCCCCTTCTTCTCCCTTTGGATAGGAAAAGAGCTTTCCTCTCTTTCGCCATCGGCGGCTGATTAAGGATACCAAGGACTCGTTCATCACGGAATAGCAGTCGAACCAGTGTGCGGCTCCCCTCTCATACGCTTAGTCTGTATTCCCACAAACGCTTAGTAGTAGAGCATTCTGAGTAGTTCTGGAATTTCCTCAGACCTAGCCTGCCCTTCCTCAGGCTGAACCTGCTCTAATTCAGGATACTCCTAAGCATCCTGAGCTTGCTCAGCGAGAAGGCTGGCCACGCGATTCTCTTCGAACCAGGCCTCTTCGGGCTCAGCGCCTCCTACACCGCCAGTCTGTGGCTTCTTAACGCCAATGACTTCAAGGCCTGCACCGATAATATTCATGCGCCGTAGCCGCTCTTTGGCTTCCAATTCGTATTTCCTTGCCACATGGAGTGCATTTGTTTGTACCACTAGTCGTGGATCAGGGGATACCGCTACTAGAAGCTAGACGATGTATAAGTAAACATGCATTCAAAGCTGAAAACAGCAGAATCGGGAGGGAATATACCTTGTTTCTGGCATCTATTCTGGCTCTTAACGACCCGTCTCGAATCATCCTGATGAGCTCTGGCTCAACGGATTGGCCGGGCTTTCCAAATGCAGCGTCCAAGCTGTCTAGCGTGACACACGAGAAAGGTATAAAGTATTGGACAATACACTTTTCGCGGATCAAAGAGTAAATTGCGGAAATGTGTGGTTGTAGGTAAATGTCGAGTAGGTAGTCCGCCCGCGTAGACTCCAGAATGGAGAGACAAGTCGAGTATCTGCCGTTAACAAACAAACTAATCGCCTTTCGGATGTGCGGCTCGTGCTCTAGGAATGTCCTGAAGGATTGATTATCTAGTATACGAGACTGCAAAGCTGTCCTGTCCATGGTTGCCAGCGACAAAAGCCCTCCATAGATGGCGACGTCGTTGGGGCTTGCGACTGTGCTGTATTCGGCTGGGGACACATTCGGGTTAGTATGGATGAGGGTCATAGCCGCATCGTGGAAATTGCCCATTCCCAGCAAGGCAACACCTGATGCCACCTTGGTGTAGGCCTGCTGTTCCTGTTCGTCGTCGCCGCTTTGGATATTGGATATCTTGCCAACATTGCTCAGCACGCTGGCCCAGTCATGGCGCTGAAAAGCGACGCTGGCCAAGTGCGTGCCGCAATCGAAAATGTGTTTGGTGGTGCTGACATCATGGCGCATTTTGCTGTATGCTTCGGTAGCTTCAGCAAGCTTGCCTATACTTTCGAAATGCTTTCCCAGATCTTCGTTGCCCATCTAGACCGAAAAGAGCAAGTTAGATATCGTGGCACCGTAGACAAGCCGAGGGAAATGATGATTCCTACCCGAATACTCTCCTTGATGAGATTGTTCCTGTACCCTTTAAGTTCCGTCTCCAAGCGAGTAGTTTCGGCTCTGTTGGCAATGTCGGTGTTCTCGATCCACGCTCCATCCATCCGCGCATCAGGATCGTCCGGGGCAGCTGCACTGAGCAGGGCGCACGCATCATTGTAGCGTACGATGTCTGAACCGCTCTTTGCTTCGGCAACGGCAGCCTTGAGTGCTTCGACTCGCAGTGGCACACAGCACTTGCCAATAAGCATCAGGCGCTCGAATCGTGTTCGGCCTAGGACGATGGTGGAGAGCGTTAGAACCTCGTGGATGCAGTTATAGGGCGAGCATAGTAGCAGAAATGCTTTGGGAGCGCCGTACCGACATAATTTTGAATGTAGAGATCAATATCAAGCTTGGGCACGTCTGTCACCGAGAACCAAGATCAGCTACTTGTGATGGACGCATGTGGGGCAGAAGGGTCATCGTTACCAGTGACGATAACGTCTGGAGTGGTGTACGCCTGAGCTTCCGAGCCCGGCTGCGACGTCGTTGATTCAGCCATGGGGACGCAGCGTGAGGTAGCTTTTGGATTAGGCGATGCTGTTGCTGCTTGGCAAGGCTGAAGAGAAACAAGAAGCTCGCTGCACGTGCTTCTCAGCCTTCCAGATGGTGGAGGGGCCGTTCAGTGAGTGATGGAGCGCATAGCTGGAAGTTTGGTTTGGCGGGGTTGACGAAGCTCTCGATAGTACAGAGGTACAAGTACGGAAGCGCGCGTCTTAGTAAAGTGGAGCTTGAAGTATACGTACACGCATCACTAAGCCGACTGCTGCTCGCCTCATCTCTGTAAAGCGGCCCGGACTTTCAAACATTTTCAGAGCAAGCAAGACGTCTTCTGCACTCCATCCTATTTCCTTGATGATATTACAGAGGAATTGGAATATATGGACGATTTGGAAGACAACTCATATGCTTTAGCGCGTGTCTCGCTGCGACTCTAGCTCGGCCTATGAGCTATGCCAGATCCGCGTACTGTCGATTGCATGTTATTAGGCCCAAGTTCTGGCTAATGCCTGTGTTACTAACCCCCTGAGATTCATAGAAAAACTCAAGAAGTACGGCTCAAAAATACAGTGCGAGAGATGATCAGAATAAGCAACTAACAATTTACGAAGCATACACGTAATCGCCAAACTGTTCCCGTACTAGCCATGGCCCCCTTTGCCCTTGGGAGACGGCGGATGAACCAGCTCAACCCACTAGTTTGCCGTCTTCCGATACACGATGGTGGCTTAGACCTCACTTGCGCAAGGGGGATCCGGCTACTGCTTCTAGCTGCTTGCAAATAAGAGACTAGGGTAGCTGGCGGTGATCCGCCTGAGCGGCAGGGGATGAGTGGTGAGCTGTTCAGCTTGGTTCTGCTGCTGGATATGTTATCATCCAGACTACAGTACGGGGTCGGCAGACAGTAGGCCCAGGCCAATTCCAGAGCTGCAATTGATCCACCTAACAGGAGTATATTACGCGGGTGGCAGTGCAAACCGGCCTCGCCATCAGGTTCTTGATGTGGAAATCGATGACCGGCTCATACACAAATGTGTAGCTGGTCAGGGGACGAACATCGACAGTCTGCAGAGGAATTACTGTGGCCTTGAACACGGCGTTGGGTAGATTGAAGTCTATTGCCTTCAAAATTGCATCAAGTCTTGACGTTGTCCCAGCACGGAGAAGTCTCGGAATTTGATGTATCGTAATCTTTTAACCGAAGAGCGAGACTTGCTTGATTGACTCTGTTGGCTAAATTCAGGAGAAGCTTGCTTGCTTGCTTGCTCGCTGCATGACCAACCGTGCTGTGTGAGTAGTTGAAATCGGTTGGCGGCGTCGGGTGTTGATGTCTGTAAGTGACTGATTCATAATACTCCCGTGTCAAAAAATTACATGTCATTAGAAGTGTTGTTGACACTGTCGAAGGGGGACATGCGATTCATACATGAATAAATAAAGCTAGTAATCTGTCTTAAAATTTGTCTTAAAATTAATCATATCGGGACAGTGGTTAGTTGGGTCGTTGCCTGCTCGGTTAATTCGGGACACAATTCATGAAAACCTTGCCTTTGAGTAATATCTGACTTTGCCGAGCAAGTAGAAGCGTGCTAGCCGAGTGCAGTTAATTTCAATCGGCCAGTGCAAAAGTCCCTCTACCTGTTTTTTCTTTTTTTTTTTCCTTTTTGTACCAATGTGAGGGATACTGTGCTGATTCTGCTCTTACTCAGTAGCAGGAATATAGCTTGACATGTAACTTTCGCAATGGTGTGTGAGAGTCAGGTCGAGGCCAAGTCCCAGCCTTGTGGGTTATCCTGGCTGGCCCGATTGTCGGCAATCTCATTTAGGAGGCGCAAAAGCTTGGCATAGGCACGGTGATGTAATGCCGCTGTGGCTTTAAAGTCGGGCTTGGACTGTGACAGGCGCCAAGAAGACCGAAGACTCCGGGAAGAGGGTCCGATGGGAGAAATGCAACCATAACGAAGAATAGAGAAGAAATGGAACTAAAATGGAAGAGCGAAGAAAAAAACAAGAAAAGCACGAATTGCATATGGATTTGCAGTTCGGTCATTATTTTGTCGTGCTGATAATCACCGAGCGTATATGCAGCATGGCACGACTCCAGTCGTTTACGCAGCAAGCATGAAGGAGTCCGTGCATATAATTGAATGTACAGTGTCTAACTGACCGAGTCGCGCAGGCACATGCCGCCGACTCGGAACGTGTCCTGCACTTTAAATCAAGGTTATCTCGAGCTCGTCCCCACGATCGCCAAACTGTGCGCTCACGTCTAAATTCTATTCCACGCGCGGGCGATAGGAGAATTAGGAAAAGAAGGTTTTGCAGGATCCAAGGCCCTATCGCTGGGCGGCGCTGTCCAAGGGCCGGAGAGGATCCGTCGACACACCGAAATATGTGTCTGCCAGCCAATCAGATGCGCGCGGTGCCAGCTCCCTGCGTATCGTTGCCTGCAGATTGCAAGGACCTTTTGGAGGCCAGCGCCGTGGAATAAGAAAGTGCCTGGATATCGTAGAGTTAGCGCTGGATGAAGGTCCAAGTACCCGCGGCGCTTGTACTCCGTGTGGCCGCAACAGCCGCATTACGCGGAGGCCCTCGCCGTAACATTTTCCTTATCCCGCGGTCCTAAAGCTGCAAAACGCTAGAAATGTGGGAATAAGACGGACATGGCCTGGCGAGACGGTGGGACTGTTGGTTGTTGTGGATGGAGGCTCGGTATAAGAACATGGAGGTAGGTGGCTAAAGTCTTGACGTAGAGCTGTTGTTCGGAGACAAAACTGCCCCAATGTATGTTTAGATTCAAGCTTCGGATTATTTGTTGGGATGACGATGCGCCGCCGATAAAGTCGGGGATGGTTCGAAACGACAGAGTCTAGATAGATGCAGTTGTCGACGCTAAATCCGACTCATAGTGATATGGGCTGCGTCTTGTATCCTCCTCGCACTGGGTGGTCGGCGGCACTTCCAATGATCGCTTGAGCCCTGCTATAGAACAAGATGCGCGTACTTGAGGGTCGTCCAATAGTGCAGGCAGATGTGGTGGTTATCTCAAAGTCATAATTGCGACAGGCGCCAATGATTGGTGAAGATGGGAGATACGTTTCCTGATTGCGCGATCAATGATGTGCAAGTTGCCTTTTAGATCTTGCATCTTGTGTCTTCAGTTCCGCAAATGATGGATGCTATTAGATTGAAAGCTTTCAATACCTTTGAGTGATTCCAACGTGCCTAAGCAGCTGAGACAGACCTCCTCTTTATCCATCTGCCCTGCATGCTATGGATATGTGATACAGTACATGGTAATTGAAGACAAAGCTGCACGAAGTATTTCCCTACATGTAGGCATGTAATTTACAAGGCAGTCTGCAATCGCAATTTCATCGCTGTAGAATTCGTGAGCCGTCTGATCTGCAGCTCGGCCGCTAGACGTTGGAATCTGGCAAATGGCACCCTATCTGCAGGTATACATCCATCCATTCATCCAAGCTCTTGTCGGTGTCATAGACTTGGCATCTAGATTGTATCCTCCGTCGTCGATACCAAGCTTTTTGATTCTGCCAAATTGTCTTGCCTCAAAGGCCAAGCTTTTCAGCCAAGCTCTCCAGCTTTCATTTCGATGCACATGCCCGCCCGAATGGCAGTTGAGGCGCCGGACGCCCCCATGGATGCCATGTGGGAGTGGAGAGGGCTAGACGGGCACAGCCTCAGGGCCAGAGACCAATTCCAGCGACACAGACGTCGCCCGAGCTCGCCCATCCCATTCCACGAGCAGAAGAGAAAAGCCCTTGACGTCGGGTTGCAGTTTATCACGCGGAAGTAGTTCTGGCGCCGTCCACCGTGGCCAGTGGAGCGGTGCGCGCCATGCGGCCCTAATTTACAGTGGGTGCAACTTTTTAGCCCCCGACGCCAGCGCAGTAGCTGAAGCGCCTGCTGAAGCCTCGTAAGCCACTAGGGAGAAACTTGAACCGGCATTGCAGCCATATTCGATTGCTTGGTGCTGCTGCTGCTTTGGATGCTCGCACAGGACCAAGAGCGCGAGTCGTACGAGAATGCGTTCATCCTGCTTAGGCGTCGGGGAGCTACTGTGATTGCCGAGTGGCCCTTGACGGGCCGCCAAAGCAGCGTCAACGCTCTTGAATTATTCAACGCTGCCAGCGTATGATGTCTCGTCTGTGCGTTTCTTGTCTGGCTCCTGATTCATGGCCGTCTGGCGCTGCATTCCTGAGCCCAAGATTTGGCGATTGCATGAAATCTGGCCCTCCTGAGTGTTTTGTCGTCGTGTATGCGCTCCGTACCGGTACCCATCTGGCCGTCTGGGCGTTCTTCCGGCGGTGGAGACGCCGCATGTTCAATTGTGCTACTGGACGGGATGGACGGTCGCAGATGCAATCGGCGTGCCATCGCCAAGTACAGGCACCCGACAATACCACGGTGCAACCGAGGAAAGCATCAAGCTCCCTACATGATGGGTCGCTGGCCCGATAGAGATGCCGCTGTGGATAGTCGGTATCGCATCTGGAACCTGGATGCAGTGGAAGTTGATGATGAAGATCGAAGTCAGGTGCCTGTACCCGCAGCTGCAGGTCTATATCGGAGCGCGGGTGCTAGCAGGCGCTATAAGTTCTGAACTTGCACCTCAGGTTCGCTTTGCACGCCTTTTTCAACCAAGCGCGACCTTTTATAGCGCAAAGAGACAGGATTCGTCGCGTTCAGGTAACTGAACTCGTACAGTAGAGCTAAGAATGCCGCTGTTGATACTACTAGTAATACGATAATCGGCATACAGACGACTGAATCTGCATAAGCCTTGGGACCAGCCACGCGCCACTAGCAGCAGCAGGACGCATGGTTGGCTCATGGCTCACACATGTATGGATGGATTTGGGAGCTCCGTATAAGCGCTCATCCCATCAACACCGCCAACTGGCCTCCCCTATTGAGTGATTGATTGATTACCCAGCCCGCCGGTGGGAGTGGGTTGGACGTACGCAATCCATCGCAGCAGCATCTCGTACTGCGTGCCGTGCTCCGTGTGCTTCCCTCAATGCGCCTCGCACCTCGTACTCCAGTCTCCAGTCGCAGCAGCGCTTTGGCAGCCCTCAATCGCAACACCCCACATTTGGCCCAATGTTTGCTGCTGCTTTTTCTCGTCTTTTTTTTTCCCCCTTCAGGCCGTTTAGCCTTGAGCGAGACACCGTGTGAATTATCCCCGAGCGCACTGCTGCTCGCTTGAAACCGTCGCGCATAGCGTCCGCTGGCTCTTCCAGCGGCTCTCGGCGGGCGTGCCGCAATGCAGCCAGCTTGGACTGCTTCAAGTCTGGTGCCGCTCCACTCAGCGCTCTGCAGGCGTTGCAGCAGCCCCAGTGTCTTCAGCGGCCTGTCACTGTAGCACAGGTGGCTTTAGCGGCCGGCGCGCCAACCCCAGCCAGCCACAGCGCCCTCTCGCGGCCTGTACTTGCAGCGCCGGTACATGTACAGCACAGTATGGGGCCTCCCCGTCCGACGTCGACAGCGGACGGCCTCTCCCTTCCAGCTCGTCGACTCTCTATTTCTTCCCTCTTGTCCTTGTTCCTGGTCCTGCGCGCCATCTTCGTCGACGTCGCTCCCACCCAAAGCCCTCGCCAACACGCTCCGCACCGGGGAGAGACTGCGCGGTGAATCTGATGGCCTAGACTGGCAGACGCCGGGGCAATTGGCACGTACGCTGCCACCGACTTTGCGTCCCCGGGGTCCTGTCCTGTCCTGTCTCTTTGTCTAAAACTCCAGACACCAGACCTCTCCGCCTTCACTACACGCCGAGCCTGCAGCGCCCGCCCCTCGCCTGGCCTCACGTAACCAGACACCACTCGAGGCGGCCAGGCCTCTTGAGCCAGCGCCCCCCGCCCAGAAGCCGCCTGTCCGAGCAGCTTGAAAGACGACGATAGAGTCTCGACGAGTAGAGCAGAGCAGAACGGCCCCTCGATTCTGACCTGACCAGCACCTACGGACACCCATAGTCACAAATACCTATCCACCGCATACGCCTATATACCTAGCTCGCCGCCATCATGTCCGACGACGAGGCTGCCACCATCGAGTCGCAGCCCGCCGGCGACTGGTCCATCCACGATGCCCCGTCGCCGGCCGACAGCGTCAAGTCCGATCCTGAGGACGAGAAGATGACCGCCGACGGCGACACCGCGCCATCGCAACCCATCCAGAAACGCCGAAGAGTCACCCGCGCTTGCGACGAGTGTCGCCGCAAGAAGATCAAATGTGACGGCAAGCAGCCCTGCACCCACTGCTCCGTCTACAGCTACGGTGCGTATGCCGGACAAGAAGCTCATCAACTTTCTTTCTGGAGTGGCTTTGTTGTCAGATATTGCCGTCTCAATGACCATATCTTGATTACACATATGCCATGTTCTCTTTAACCCCAACTCTCACACACACACACTCTCTCTTGCTGAGATATCCTGGCTGACTTCGTAACCTTTTGGTCTCACAGAATGCACATATGATAAGCCATCAAACAGGAGGAGGAATCCCGCGCCACAGTATATCGAGGCCCTGGAAAGCCGTCTTCAGCGCGCCGAGACGCTGCTGCGAAAATTTGTTCCGGATATTGACCTGGCCGATCCAAACCTTGACCCTGCCATCCAGCAAGAGTTCAACAATCGAGAACGAGCGCGCACCGAGGCCGCCAAGCTAAGAGCCAATCATGCTCCCGCTGAGCCTGATCCCAACGACACGCAGCTGACGTCCATGATCGACTCCATCGGCCAGCTGGATCTCGACGAAAAGGGCGGCTGGGACTTCTACGGCATCTCCTCCGGTACCGTCTTCTTGCGGCGCATGAAGGAAAACTTCCGCGGCTTGCTGGGCCCTGTAGGCAGAGAGCCGTTTCTGCCACGTCCATCCGATCGAACCGCAGGCCTTGTCAATTTCGACATGCCCACACCTGCTGCCAACTCACCTTTTTCAAACGTATCCACAGTCCCTGACCTTCCTCCCAAGGACGTTGCTCGAAAACTCTGTTACTACTCTCTAAGCTGCGCCACATGTCTTGTCCGCATCGTTCATGTTCCCAGTTTTTATGAAAAATTTGACCACATCTATGAGCGACAACATGATGCTTCTGCTCAGGAAGATACCCAATTCCTTGCTCTGTTTTATGCTGTCTTAGCGTTGGGTTGCATGTACAGCAATTTAGACGACTCCAGCTCCGGCGGCATGTCGTATCGACAGGCCATCGATGAAGGGTAAGAAGAGAATGGCAGGCTGACTTTTTCACTTCTTCTGTCGTTTACTAACCGCCTTTCTATAGAGTCAAGTACTACAAGATATCAAGATCTCTGCTGCGTGATGTTACCGAGTGCCGGAGTCTCATATCTATTCAAACTCTTGTTTTCATAATTCTTTTCCTCCAGTCCACCGCGAAACTTAACACTTGTTACTCATTCATTGGAATCGCGCTTCGATCTTCTCTCCGAATAGGTCTCCACCGCCACTTACAACATGAACGGCTAGGAAGCATTGAACAGCAAGTTCGGCGACGGGTTTTCTATGTCATCCGACAAATGGACATTTACGTTTCCACCATGCTTGGATTCCCTCTGCTTCTCAGCAACGAGGATGTCGACCAGTTATATCCTCTGGAAGTTGACGACGAGTTCATCACAGCCGGTGGCGTTATCCAGCCAGGGCCTGGAACGCCTTCATTTTTCCAGGCATTCAACGCTCACACCCGATTGATGGAAATTTTGGGCAAAATTACAAAAAACATCTACCCGACAAAGGGTGTTGGCCACACTGTCATGAGAGGGGACAAGCTTGCGTCGACGTATCTCATCAGCTACAGTAAGATTAAAGAAATCGAGACAGACCTGCACAACTGGTTTGAGAGACTTCCACAGGCGTGGCGACCTAGTCCGGATGGGCCAATCGAAGTGGTTCGGTAAGTTACTATACCAATGCCATGAGACTGTCGAGCCATGGAAAATATGCCAACAAGTAGGCTAATGGAATACCTAACTAGTGTCCGACATCTGCTGCGTTTTGCATATGCTCATGTGCAACTCGTTCTGTACCGACCTTTTCTGCATTATGTCTCTCCCCGACTGAGCCAAGGTAGCAGGGTTGATGAGCTCTCTTATGCCTGTGCGGCAGCAGCCATCAGCGTGTCCCGCAACATTGTTCACATTGGCCTTGAGATTCGGAAACAGCGCGTGCTTAGCGGTCCGTACTGGTTCATGCTCTACACTGAGTTCTTTTCCGTCCTCTCGCTGGTGTTTTACGCTCTTGAGAATCCGGATAAGCCTGGGTCGCAAGAGGTGTTGGCCGATGCACGAGCTGGAAGAAAGATGATTGCAGACTTGGCTGACAAGAGTCTTTCTGCGGAGAGAGTCACGGGCACTCTCAAGGTAAGGCAGCTTGATTCCCCTCTAATTATTACCTCAAAAGAGATGCTTATTGACACGCTTATGCAGGTCCTGTTTGATCAATTACCAGAGCGGGCTAATGATCCAACCCATTCACGACCATCATCCACAACAAAGAAGAGGACGGCGCCTGGGGTTAAAATACCGAATAACAGCGCCATCCCTGTTGGTATGTCTTTACATAGACCGGACGAGATGATGCGAAACAGGAGTGGTGGCATGTCATTATACGGAGGTTCGCATTCTAGGGGCTCGATGGACAGCAGCATGGCGCAGTCATTGGAGCATGGATATCCGGAGCCTTCGTTTACCAGCAGCTTAAATGATATGATGCCGATGGACCTATCGTCACGAGCTACGCCCGATTCGACGAGTACCGCTGAGAGCACACACCGACACCCATTCCAGCCACATCATCTCAGCGGGCAGAGCATGCAGAGCAACCCTGTGCATAAGATTGACTCTTTGATGTTTCCCTCGGATGACCCCTTTGCCTATCCCAACCAGCCGATGATCGAATTAGGATTTTCAGGGAAGACTGACACCTCCATGGCGATGGGCCATCCACCTCCGGATACGGCCTTCTTCTTCCCTGCATCAATGGAGGACATGGGAGATCAGTTTATGGGCCAACCTCCACCGTATATGATGCCACAGCAGCAGCAGCAGCAGCAACCGCAGCAGCACAATGCAATGGGCATGAACATGCCAGGAAACATGTACGACCCCAACGTCATGATGGGGATGCACCAGCAGGCACAACAACAGCAGATTCCACAGCAGCAGCCGCGTCGACCTGGCGGGCTATCTCTGCGACGACCGATACGAGGCGAAAGGCATCAGGAGCGGCAGATAGAGCAGATGTTTACGGATCACGGCATGCAACCCGACTGGGGGAGTTTCTTTGGTTCTGGCAGGGGTGGATTTCAGGGAATGTGAACGAACGACTGCCACATGATACCCATTTTTTTGACGATATAAGACGGGAAAGCCTTGCGGTCTGCCGGGAGGGGAGGGAGGGGCGTCTATTCATTTTTCACTTTTCTCTATTTCTACTTTTCCCCCCCCTTTTTTTCCTATGTGTTTGTTAACCCAATCCTTGGACAATGTGGGCGGGTGGATGTCACAACGAGACTTGCATGTTACGATTATCAACATCTTTTATACCTCGAACATTATGGCGGGTGTTTTAGAATTCATTGGGCCTCATATTATTATTTCAGTTTCAGCAGTTTCACAGTCATCATTATCCCATTCACCTTTTCCTTTTCACTCTCATGGTTGGCAGCAGGCTCGAAATGAAAACGCAAAACAAACTCATACGAGCATATCACAGTGTATGTGTGTAGATAAAAGGGAAGGTAGAGATCTGTTTTGATCGAGAAATGTACATTGGTCAGATGTGGAGGAGTGGTGTGTCCGGGCTACACGCCAACATCCATGTACATAGGTAGCAATACAAGAAAATTCAAAAGAAAAAAAAATATAAGTATTTGCCACCACATTTCGTGTTCTTTCTCTTCATCATCGTCATTTTAGAAGATAAACATCGTATTGACAGAATGGCTTTCATTAGTTCCAACCTTTTACGCTGCTGGCTGTCTTCAATGCTGTTCCGGTTGTCTTGTTTTGCTTCTATCAGTGTCAAATCGCTCCGCACCGGGATATTGTCGAGGTGCTTACGTGTGCTCTTAACGCAGAAAGGCATGTTGGACCGGCGAAACGGCCGACTGAATGTCCGACTTTTTTGGCCTGCGACGTTCGGTTCGGGTTTCTTGTTTGGGGAGGTGGCCGGCTCGGCACCGAGGACAGTGCGAGGTAAAGAGGGTCGGGATTTCGGAGAACTGGATATCTACAGTATGGGCTTTTTGGGCGGGGGTTTTCTCTTCTCTTTTTTTCTTGTCGGAGTATGGTGAGTGTGTGCATTGGTGTTATGTACAGCATGATGTTTAATGTCGTTGAAGCTTGAGTTTTGAGTTTTTAGATGTAGATGTAGACGTAGTGGGATTTCTTGTTTGTGAGATGCTGTCTACTTTGCTGTGTTGTTGTTTATACGTGTATAGACCTGGCTGTATTTTGCGCAAGGCGGGGATGAAGCGGTAGTGTTCCGAGTAAACGTGGATATCCGTCATGATAGGCTGGCAGTGTGTATTTGAACAAGGAAGGACGTATGAAGAATTTTGTGGGTTTTTCTTCTTATATGAAGTTTTTGCCATAGTAGTTGATTGTAGATAGTGGGTATTGTGGTAGTTTGTTGATTTTGATCTACTAGGTGCGGTGCAACAAAGTACCACCATGTGAATGAGGGTGAGATACAAATCTCACTCTTTGATGAACTTGAATTTGCTAAGAAAGTAGTTATGTAAATTTGCCTTGCTGCAGTAAGCAGATGCAGCGGCCAAGTGCCAAAGTATACATGCAAGCTGGAAAAAGATGCATATACATATGTACATGACGGAATCCGGGACTGTATCTCAGCTGGATGGATCTAGACGAGTAATCTCATCTTGTTTAGGTTTCAGCTCCAGCTGAACTGGTCTTTTCCCGTCAGACTCTGGCCTAATCCAAGCGTGAAGCTGGACGCGGTTCGGCCCCTGACACCGGATGGGCGCTTGGACGCTAAGCCGAAAAGATGCTGGTGCTCCCTTTTCCTGGGGTAGCCATTTGGCCATTAAGGATAGCGGGCGATAGGGCGATAGGGATCAGGTACAGCTTTACTTAGCATGTCACTCACGTGCTGTGGACTTGGTCTCATCTATAATCAGCATCATCACTCGCATCGCCATCATTTGTGCCTTACCAAGGACGCAGAGCACAAGGGCATAGTAAAGTTATCGCACTCTGCAGCCAAGACATTTGATATCTTATATAAGCATCCGTCACGATGGAAGACCTCGATTTCAACTTCATCCTCGATGATGAGTTTGATGCAGTGTAAGCGCGCTGCTACCCGATCCGGCTCTCTCCTAAATGACTGAGTGACTGATTTGCGATGAACAGCGCAATCGCCAGAAGAGATGACTTTGAGACTTGGAAGACCAAGAAATATCCCGGTAAGCGACAGACAGTTGAGAGAGCGTGAATTGATCAAGATTGGCGCATATGACTAATGCCTCTCGTCACCGCCAGCCAAGGAGCATGCGCGCAAAGTCGCCAAGGAGCTGGACATTAGCGACGGCATCATTTATCTGCCGGGTCAGGCGACTGTGAATTACGAAGACTCGGATCAGCCGCCGCCGTTGAGACAGCGCAGATAGTACGTCTGATAGCCTGGGCATCTGTGTCATCTCACTGCTAACGAGACAAACACAGCTTCTTCTATCTCACCGGCGCAAACTTCCACGATTGCTTCGTCACATATGAGATCCGTGCAGACACCCTCACCCTCTGGATTCCTTACGTCGAGCCCCGTCAAGTGCTGTGGTTCGGCTCAACGCCCGATGCGGCCAAGGCGAAGCAGCTTTACGACGTTGACGATGTGCGCTACTCAACGCAGCTGGACAAGTTCTTGGAGTCGCGCTTCAAATCATCAACCCAGCTGTTTGTCTTGCATCCAGATCAGACGCCGTCGAAGGCTAAAGACCTAAAATTCAAGGTTAACGACTGGAAGCTTCAGCCTGCCATGAACAATGCGCGATGCATCAAAGATGAATATGAGATTGCCATGATTCGCCGCGCCAACGACGTTTCCAGCGCGGGCCATCGCAAGGTTGCTGAAATGCTTCTGCGTCTCTCCAATGAGCGCGAGATTGAGGCCATCTTCCAGGCCGTCACCACTGCGCGAGGAGCTCGCTCTCAGGCCTATCCCGTGATTGCGGGCTCGGGCGTGAACGCCTCGACGCTGCACTATGAGGATAATGACCAGCCCCTGGAGGGCAAGGAGCTTGTCATCCTTGATGCGGGATGCGAATGGAATTGCTATGCTAGCGACATTACTCGCACTCTGCCTATCAAGGGTCAATTCTCAACAAACGGCTCAGCTGTGTATAAGATTGTCCAGCAGATGCAGGAGGAATGCATCGCCGCCGTCAAGCCCGGCATCAAGTTCTACCAGCTGCATCTCCACGCTGCTGCGGTTGGCCTCAAGGGCCTCCACAAGCTCGGCATCCTCAAGGGCGACCTGATGGAGATTGCCAAGGCCGGCACCATCACTGCATTCTTCCCACACGGGCTGGGCCACCACGTCGGCCTGGAGGTGCATGATGTCCCAGGCAACTTGCCACTGATGATTCTCGTAAATCTAGGCCTGGACGGTGGAAAGCGAGACATGATTTCTGCAGATATGCTGAAAACTATGAGGATGTATGATGAGGAGCTGGTGCCTTCGCGCCTGAAGTCGAGCAGGGAGAGGCAGGTGTTGAAGCCAAACATGATTGTTACTGTTGAGCCTGGCATGTGAGTTTCTATCGTCCTTTTTCTTCCAATGTAGAATACTGACATTTGCAACTAGCTACTTCTGCCGTGAGTACATTGAGGGTTACTACCTCAGCAACCCAGATCACGCAAAGTTCATCGACAAGGACGTCCTCGAAGGCTACTACAGCGTTGGAGGTGTTCGCATCGAAGACGACATTCTCGTTACCGAAGACGGATACGAGAACTTGACGGCGGCGCCAAAGGGCGAGGAGATGATTAGTGTTATCAATGCAAAGGGGGGTAAGCAGTAGATTATTTTCACGAGTATTGGATTTATAGAGGGCATTTAGGAGGTAAATTGGTGCCATATACACATTTGGAAATAATGTTGGGATTGATTGGACTGAAGTACGAGATTGTTTAACAACGGCATAGATACCGCATCAGATTTTTTATTTATAATACCATTTCTTTCGACTAAGTCGCTGATTCGACTCATCATTGTTAGTTGCTTTAATCGACACTGCGTCATTCAACAGGAGTATGCTCCAGTCCTTCGAGGCCCAGCCGCCATTCGATCCTGCATCGAAGCAATGCGGCTTTGTTGCCGGAGATGCATGTTCGAGTATTAATGCGACAGTGTTGCCAACGTCCTAAAACGCATTACCTCTCAAAGCTTGCATCATTTGGAGCGGCATGATGATGGCCAGGGCGCTGGAAACCCCCAGTTACGTGGCATCGGGGCTCCAGCTCGCCGAATGCTCCTTCAAAGGCCTCGCCAAATCGGTCCACATGGCCAAACATCTTCGCGAAGTCCTTTACAAGCTTTCCAAACTGCTCGAAGGAATGGAAAAATCTGCGTCACATTTCGAGTACTTTTGCTCCGGCTAGCTGAAGGAGGACTCCGAATTCTACAAGCCTGCTGCAAGAGCTCTCGGTGGTAGGTATAGAATTACAGCTAACAAAAGACAAGGCCACCATCGTGAGCGGCAATGTATCGACTCAAGGGCTCACCAGCTTAGAAGTGCAGCTCGCTGCATTATCGGCAGATGTAGAAGACCTTTGTCTGATACTGCTAGATCCGCAGCCCTTGAGCGCTTTGGGCACTTCTTCCATCAACTTAGAGATAAGGTCCTAGGCCAGTCAATAGAAGCCATGCTATGGAGAGCGCGGCATCGTCTGATACTTCATCGGATGTAGACTCTTAGTATCTTGACTCCGTCTACGGGTCATCGGTCTGAGAGCCCCGTATCCGAGAATATAAAGAAAAGATGAGAGCTCATATTGAGCGCAGAATTTTGTTGGGTCCGAAGCCGGTGCTCTATGATGGTGCCACGTGTGCCCATTTAGAACTGTGCTCCTCAACATCCAGACATACTATACCAAGGGCAGCTTCCCGCCAGAGCCTACGGTGATGGAACCGCGCTTTTGGACGGTATTGCAGTGACAGCATCTACTTTTTCAGGATTGTAGATTTTCTAAAAGCCTAGCGGTCGTCGCAGAAATCCTTGATAATCAATCCTGGCGATGGGTCGAGAGATCTGCCGTCGTCCTGAGTGAGATCTCAGTACCTTGTCTCCCATCAGCACAGCGGTCAATCCACAGATGCGGAAAACGTTGCTCGCGTATCTCTACAACTTGGCCATCAAGAACCTGCCTCAACGGAATTCCATTGTGGTGATCGTCTGCGGGCTATATGAAGGCATGGATAACGCAGACTGTTTCAGTGAGGGCGCTCACAGTCATCGTCGACCGCTTGCGCGCTAATCTTGACCCAGCAAACCAACTGAGGCTGCACGCCGAAGAGAGGTTGATTACACTACTCCGTTGCGGCTATTATTATGACGAAGCTTAAGAGTCTGCAATGGCACGATGCAAGGTATTAAGACAGCCCTGGGCCCAGATTCGCCGCAAGAGCTCCAGTTGGCCCGTCGCTTGGAGCATGTTTACATAGACCAGTGTGAATGGGACTTGGCCCTTGACGTCTGCTTCAAGATTTTGGCCCAGCGGCTCTTTGACAGCACCAAAGAGCCCATGTCAAATCCCCAAAGCCACGATGAGGGTGCGTTGTGGACAATGGAAGATATTGCCCAGATATACGACTGCGTTGCCAACTTCAATATGGCAATAGCTTGGCTGAAGCAAGCAAGAGCTAGCGGCGGCATCTGCTGGGGCGCTGGTGTGCGGCTTGAGCATATAAATGATAAATTGATGGAGTTGTTGAAGCGGCATGAGCTCGATCAGGAAGCACAGCTCTAGATCACGGCTTATGGCCCGGTTTAGGGTGATATGAAAATTCAGCCTAGTAGAGTAGTAAACAGATGGCATCAATTTAGATTATCTACTACATCTACTACATCTACTACATCTACTACATCTACTACATCTACTACATCTACTACATCTACTACATCTACTACATCTACTAATTCACCTTCCAAGTTAATGTTAGTTAGTTCTGTTCCACTTAATCATGTTTGTCGGCCAAGACAAAATTATTTCACCCAACCCGGTCTACTTCAATTTATGCTAATCCTGTCTTGCCACTGCTCATTTGAATCTCTATCGGACCCCATCTCCTCTTGCTATTTGATCATCAGAGTGTCCCTCCTTGACGTCTTTGATATAAGCATCAAACTTGCTAGTGACTTTAATTGCATACTTCAGATGACTCGCCGTCATTGTCTTGCCCTGGAACTGAGCCCACTGTCTGGCAGTAGTAATGACATTGCGTATCTGACGCCCGTTCATCTCTCGCTCGGACAGCTCGCCAATGTAGTTTTCGACGTCGTCATAGTCAATGTTGTCCTCTTTAAGAGACTTGAGACGGCGGAAGAAGTTGCGCCAGATTTGTGCTCGCCTTGGTTGAGTCAGCGGTTCATGTGCAGCGCCAGCTGTATGCGCGACTTGAAGGCTTCGTCAAAGGTGCCGACTCGGTTCGACGTTAGAATGAGGATGCCATCGTAGTATTCCAAGGCACGGAGAAAGACCGAAACGAGAGCATTGCGTGCCAAGTCGTTGAGAGAACGCTGCTCTAGAAACAGCTCGGCCTCATCTAAGAGGACCACGCACCCCCATATTCTGCCCAGGTAAAAGACTGACTCCAGATATTTCTCCACGTCCTCTGGCTTGATGCCAATATCACCGCAAGTCACAGGGTAGAGAGGCTTCTCGGCCATTTCGGCCACACTCTCGGCTGTAAATGTCTTTCCTGTCCCCGGCCCTCCATGGAGAAGCATGATGAGCCCATTGCCCTTGTTTTGCATAAGATCAGTTCCCTTTTCTGCGGCAACTTTGTTTGTAACGAGGGCCTGAACTAATTCTTTGGTTTCGGGGTCCGCAACAAGATGGTTGAAGGCGTCTTTATTCCAGGACACTTCTCGAATGTGATCAACGTTTAGGTCCTCTAGTTGCAGGGTTTCAGCAAAGTCAGAAAAGCATGCACGAGTCCAGCTGATTTATGAGTACGCACCCCATTTCTTTCTTCGTAGATTGAAGCCAAGTATTGTCCGAGGTAACAGATATATATCAGGCTCAGGAGGGGCTTCCTGCTCTATGAATGTCGGTTCCACTTTAGAGTCAGGCTTAAAAGCCCACTTTTTTACAGATTGAGGATGCAGCTCTTGGTAAGTAGGATAGTCTATCATGTAACGCTGTCCTGTCTGTGGTAAGGTTAATACTATATTTCATGTCTCATTGACTTGAAACAAAACTTACTCCGTGTTCTTCTTTTGTTTCTTTTGCTATGAAACATACTTCCTATATCGACAGCTCCAAAATGTTTTCCCGCGCTGCTCTAAAGATTCACGCAGCTCAAGCGAGGCAAATCGAAGTGGAAATACACTCAGTTCTTGGATTGGGTGTTCAATATTTTCTGTATCGTCTGGATCGGCAGAAAGCTTTATACTTAGCCTCTTCGTCTCTTTGGAAAAACTGCCGTTGTATCTGTATGACCATGCCTTCACTCCCCATTCTTGTTCAGTTATCTTTGTTGGTGACATAGCCACATGTGATTTGACAAGTCTGTCAAAAGAGTTGAGGTGATCATCTGGAATATCGCGGGGTTTGTCTTTGTTTATCATATCTAACGAAGAAGATGCTAAATATGCCTCAGCGCTACCTTGATCCATGTGAACCAGAACATCTCCAGGCCGAATCAAGAAACTAATAGAGGCTAAAGAGACCACTCCACGTTCAAATTGGCTATCAATTCGACTGTAAAGATCGCTATAGTTGGCATCTATCCAATTGGTTAGATTCCGAACGAGTTTTTCTTGGGGTCGTGGTAGATTATCAAAGATATCTGGTTGATCTCGGTAATGATACCACCAATGGTATGGTGCTACCATCACTTCACCTTGCAAAATAGCAGGCGTGTATCTTGGGTCCTCGCTTTTTCTCAAGAGTTTTATAGCCTCCCTCATACCATTCGAGACTGGTCGTATATGCTCTACCGAGGGAATTGGATTCGGAATCTGGTTTTGCCGCAGTGCTTCCATAAGTTCTGGCGCATCTCGATCTCTCGAGTAATATCGCTCGACAATAAATTCGAGAGACTTGTACTGTATGTACGCATCAGGGTACAGTATAGGCGAGTTTGCCTTGAGTTGAATCCCCTTGCTTGTTTTGGCCCAGTATGGCTTTTCAAGATAGGTCTCTGTTCCCGCCTCTCTTGGTATGTGGTGGAACACTTCGAAATTGACGTCAAGCTTATTTTCTCGCTCCCGGCGATGCAGCAGTCTCTCATTTTCCCTTTTCAGTTTCTCGATCTTGTCCTCTAGAACCAAGACTAGAGTGTCCGACTGGCTTTCTGGTGTTGTGTATTGGAGGCTTAGGGCATTGGTAGCAGCATGAAGCCGCCTGTCGCTATTGCCATCCGCATTGTTCATAGGTTCTTTCATTGCCTCCTCTAAATTGAAGACGGGATTAGAATCGTCGGGCGATTGATATAGAGGAGTCCTTGAAACCCGGTTTTTGTCTTTCATTCTCATGATTTCCTCTGTCACTGAAAGTCCCTTTCTATCGTTCATCAGCCTTTCCCATGCCTCTCTTTGGTCTTGTAAAGCTGATTGCGCTCGATACAGCTCTTGGTATAGTTCCCTGTTTTCTGCCTTTCGCATGGCACGCAGTCTATCTTTCCCTGAGCTCCCCAAAGAAGTCTCATCTCTAGAAATGGTGTAATGGCTCGCACGCCCGTGCTTGGCTGTTTCATTCTTGAGCCGCGGTGGCGGCAATGGCGGCAATGCCGATGGCGACGATATGATGGGAAGGGATTCGGTGACTATCTCTTCATCTCGCATCGGGCTTTTTCGTCGGCTGTGGGGTTTCATACTGGCTCTCTTCGTTGAGCCGAATGACAGCAATGTTTTTAACAAAGCAAGAGAAAATGATAAGCACAGTGTAACGAAGCCCCATCAGGCACACATGCGTGTACGGACATGTACCCTGCTCTCCCAGCCAAAGGTTGTGAATGTACGTGTATCAGGCTGGTTAAATATCGTGCGCAGCCTCGTGCGGAGACGGTACAACACACACTGGGAATATTCACCAATGATAGCCAGTGTTCCTACATGCACGTTGGTGCTTTGGGCACTCAGCCTTGCCCCATCTGCTAGGCATACTTTGTGTGCATGTGCATACAGGTATAATGTAACCCAACCAAGCCACACTGCCAACGCCAGCTGGAACATCATGGCTTGCCCACATGCGAGATTGCGGGTAATTTACTGTATATACCATACACAAACATGAAGCTTCTATCGTAAACCCATAAAGATTGTGTTTATCTTTCATCTTCTGATATCGTTGTTGCATGTGTCTGAGCCCTGGTCGTTTCCCCGCATTTGAGCTTCTCCATCCGCTTTCTGCCAACTGATATACCTACGCTTGGATGGCATTGAAAGAGAACTTCTAGCACTGGTACACTGCTGGAAATCACGACAAACACAGCGTTGCTGAGTCGGACCCTGTATCTGGCGTGGCTGAGGAAGCGTTCCAAGCTGCTGTCAAGCAATTTGCGGAAGACAGCAGTCTTGGTAAATATGCAAGACGAATTCTCCACAACGCGGCATCCTTGAAGGATATTCAAGAGGCAGTGGGTAAATCCATGCACGAGTATCAAGATAGAGGCAAGAGTCCAAAGACTATGAAATGGCTGCACAGAGCTGCGAAAAGCATCATTTACTATTCGAATATATTTGACGTGTTTGTGCCGCAAAACCCTCAATATGTATCGCTTGCATGGGGAGCCATGAAATTCTTGTTTATGGTATGTAGTCCCTTGAAAAATAATCTCAGCATCTAAAGCAAGAGTGTAACTAAACATCTGTTTATTCCAGGCGGCGATAGAACATGAAAAGACTACCCAGCTGTTAGCAAAGTCCATCGCTCAGATCGCAGAGAGTCTCCCACGAATGCATCTGTCGTCGGATCTTTACCCGACACCTCAGATGAAAGCAGCGCTTGAGGAACTTTACGCCTCGGTTCTCAATTTTCTAGTCAAGGCATATGAGTGGTATAATGAGGGAAAGCTTTCGCACATGTTTCACGGTGTCTCACAGCAGTGGAACCGTGTTAATGGCGATTTAGTTGATGAGATTGCGGAAACGTCTCGCAGAATCGATCAATTAGCCGCTGCGGCCTCGCAAGCTGAAATTCGTGACATGCATCGAGTAGTCACAGCGATTCGGTCCCGGCTAAGTCTATCCGATATAAAGATTGATGAGATACTTGGCAAAATCGATTGTAAGTCAATGCTCCGGTACAAAAAGAAGCTCCAAAGCCCAAAAGCAAGGATATAACAATGCTTACTCTTGGTAGCATATCATGCCATCCAGTCGAGTACTATGCTAGATACCAACCAACGAGTTTCAGACCTTCAGCTATCACAAATCCTCACTCATTTATCCAATGTTCCACTCGACGACCCGCTCAAAAGCTTTCAGCATCATTTATTCTTCAGGAAACGACGAGCCCAGGGAACAAGCTTGTCCGCAGTTACAAACCCATTCTGGCTCTCTTCCCGGTTCCAGTCACTCTTCTCTACAGAGGGCTCGGCACTAGCTTTGATGAAGGGGAATTTCGCAACTCGGCAGGTGCTGCAGGATTTCTGCGTTGATGTCATCGAGCATTTGAGAAGTTCAAAAATATCAACTGTCTGGGCGCTGAAGAAAGTCGCGACGCCTAACAATGAGCAGGCTCAATCATCTGTGGTGGACTTGCTCAAGTATCTGGTATTCCAAGCTCTTCAACTCAACGAGAGCTTGAAAACGGAAAAGACAATGGCCTGGCGATGCGCACAGTTTCAGAGAGCCACTACAGCTGCTGAGTTATTTCAGCTCTTACTGGCAGCGCTGGACGGTCTTGGCCGACAGGTTTATCTTGTGCTTGATTTGGAGACGATAGAAGAGTCTTTGCAGAGTTTAGATGGCTTCAATATCGTGTCTGCGTTCCTTCAGTCATTCCATGCTTCCCGATCGCCAAACACACGGCTCAAAATCATCATTATAAGGTATAGAGCGACTGAGATGCAATTAGCTAATGATGCTGCTTTGGCAGTTTTTTCAGTCAGAGCAATAGGACGAGGCAGGCAACAAGGGAAAGAAGTTCGACAAAAGGTCAAAACTGCACTTCGACGTGGAATGACGAGACAAAGAAACTGAACAGTAAATGGCATGTTGCTTATTGATCCAACTCATGCATGCTATATAACTTGGATATCTACGACAAAAAATAGTAAATACGCCTTTTGTTTATACAAAGAGCCCTCCATCGCACTCATAAATCTCGCGTCAAAACCGTCAAGCGCATCATCATCATCAGGTCTAGGACCTACTCAGTGTCAATTCACAAGTACTTCTTTGGTGAATTGGCTCTCCGTCGCTTGTATAGCACATAACCAATCACCAAGACGACTTGAGTTCCGATAATCACAGCAATTAGCTTTCCATGTCCAGGAACGCTCTCGGCGACTCGCTGGGTCAAAGAGTTGTGGTGGACCCTCAGGGCACCCTGTACCGATCGCTCGTTGTCCTGGAGCTTCTTGTGTAACTCGTTGTTCATGTTGCGCACCTCATTCTCCAACGCAACAATACGTTGTCGGAAAGAAGAAATCTCATCAAGCAGCTCAACTTTGCTTTGCAGAGCGGCAAGCAGATCCTTGATCTCATTGTGGCGCTGCTCATCCATCTGGTGATGGCGGGAGACGGAGCGGTATACCGATGAGAGCTGATGGTTGGTGCCCTGGAGACGGTTGTGCAGGTCCTGGAACTGTGATTTGGAGGTCTGGAAGACGTCGGCCTCTTCATCGGCAAGGTCCACAAAGGACTCATCGCCACTGCTCGATTGCTTCTTGTAGAGCATGTTGCTGCCGCCGTTGCCGTTGCCATTGTTGCTGTTGCCATTGTTGTTGTTGTTGTTATTGTTATTGTTGTTGTTGTTATTGTTATAATTATCACCACTGTTAGAATTGGCGTCGTGGCTGGAAGTATCTGACATGACCACCATCTTGAAAATCTCAAACGAGTCGGGGTTGTCAGGAGTGGAGGCAGTCACACCGACATCGTATCCCGTCGGCAAGCTGACTCGGTCAGTCTCAAAGCAAGTCTTGCCGTCGATCTGGACCCTGAAGCTGGTTGACGTCTGGCGCATCTTGATCTGCGACGGGCGTCCCAAGTTGCGGTAGCTGTACTGGCAGTGACCAAAGGCCAGCTGATCCACGCTGTGGTGCTGTGAGTAGTCCACCGACCCGTCATTCAAGAAGCCGCGGAGCATTCCGCCCTGGCCGCCATGTGAATCAATCACCAGCACCAGTCCCTCAAACCGGCCCGCGCTGTAGACGCTCTTGGCGCCAATGTCCTTTCCATGGTTTGCCAGCCAGATATTGAAGTTGCCTCCAGCTCGATCGGGACCGCTAGCTCGAAAGTCGACGTC
The DNA here is from genome assembly GCF_001481775.2 of Trichoderma gamsii. Classification (NCBI taxonomy): domain Eukaryota; kingdom Fungi; phylum Ascomycota; class Sordariomycetes; order Hypocreales; family Hypocreaceae; genus Trichoderma; species Trichoderma gamsii. The sequence goes on along the minus strand of NW_020171397.1, from coordinate 22,983 downwards.
GACGATGAAGTTCGGGTGCTTCAAAGGCTGCTCGCTCCATATCGCACCGCGCGCATTGCCTGGCGCAACGGGGGTGAGGATGACCTTGCTGGAGAGGATCTCGGGTTTGGTTGGCTGGCCGGAGACGACGAAGTTGGGGATGACGCCAGGGTTGTCTGCGGAGCTTATTCTAAAGACAGAGACACGTTAGTTACCATTTCTTGACCCAATTGACTCGTCTCTGCGCCAACATAACATACCGCCCTGCATATCCAAAACTCATCTCGCTAATGAGGTACTGAGCCTCAGAAAGGCCGGCGCCCAGGAGGGCAGCCAGCGGCACGGAGAATCGCATTGTAGGATTGACGACGAGGGAACGTTTCAGTCGAGATCAGCACTGCAGACGGAGAGAAATCAGACACTGAGAGGCGAGAATCGAAGACTCCACGAGACGAGAGTCGCAGCGTTCAGCCGTTGATATAGCCGCAGCTGCAGAGGACACTTTGCACTAGAGATGGGCCTTTGCGACCAGCGCCGCCAAGCAGCGGTGCCAACCAAAAAATAGATAAAAGGAGGAACAAAGATTTTCAAGAGGAACAGGTTCCAAGACAGCAGCCAACAACAAGACATAAAGAAGCTGCTCACAGACGAAGAAAAAAAAGTAAAGAAAAGAGGAACAATGAAGGAAAAGAAAAAAAGACCATCTGGCTTCTATTCTCAGCACCGTCCAACGGATCTCCAATAGCCTCGATTGGCAGGAGCCACTTACACCGCATCCCAGCTGTGGCTCAAACGTGGCGGGGGACGAGTCTCGAACGTGCGCTAGTCCACAACAGGCAGTAACGCAGAAAATGGTTGAATCAAGGGTTTATGGGGTAGAATTGGAGTGTGGCTGCTGCTCCAATTATGTAATCCGCCCTTGATCTCCAAGTGGTCGCAATTTGTTCTCTACGATCGATCTACCTACGATCTGCCCTCTGCTCAGCTTCGGCAATTGCGCAACGTTCGTTTTCGACGCAATGCGGTAGCGTTTTCGCGCAGCTACAGACACAATGGCTGAGTCGTATCCAACTTTGACGCAGTGCGCGCTGGTGGCCGCCGCGTTCAAGGTGCTCCTGTTCCCGGCCTAGTAAGTGTGCGCATGCCAACCTAGTAGCTGTTTTGCTTGCGATGGGAGCTATTCTGCAACGAAGATCGGTTATCGACACTGGCTAACTTTGTAACCTGCGCAGCAAATCGACCGACTTCGAGGTTCACCGAAATTGGCTCGCCATCACCAACAGCCTCCCCTTGTCGCAGTGGTACTACGAGAACACCTCAGAATGGACCCTCGACTACCCTCCCTTCTTCGCCTACTTCGAGTGGGTTCTGGCCCATCTCGCGCGACTGGTAGACCCGGCCATGGTGCGGATAATCAACCTCAACTACGATAGCTGGGAGACTGTCTACTTTCAGAGATTCTCTGTCATTATAACGGAGATTATCTTGGTGTATGCTCTGCAAATGTTCATCGACTCCTCGTCCTTGCCCACAAGAAGAGCTGCCCAGGCCGCTGCGCTGTCTGTCATTTTGTCGCCTGGACTGCTCATCATCGATCATATCCACTTCCAGTATAATGGCGCCATGTACGGTCTCCTCGTGGCATCTTTGGTCTTGGCGCGCTGCAAGTCTACGTTGCTGCAGAGTGGCTTGCTCTTTGGCGCGCTGCTGTGCTTTAAGCACATCTACTCTTACCTTGGGCCGGCTTACTTTGTCTTTCTTCTGAGGACATACTGCCTGTCATCGAGATCCATCTTCCGAATAAAGTTTCTTAACTGCGTCAAGCTTGGACTTGGACTTGGAGGAATATTCGCGGCTGCTTTTGGGCCGTTTGCTCTGATGGGACAGATTCCCCAAGTTCTCAGCCGCCTATTTCCATTTTCGCGTGGTTTGTGCCATGCCTACTGGGCACCGAATGTCTGGGCGCTCTATTCCCTGGCTGACCGGGTTCTGATTTACTGTAAGTAGAGGACCCAGTCTATACTCTTCTGTATTGTTAGACGGCGAAAATGAAACTAACAAGTGGTAGTTGCACCAAAGCTGGGGTTACCAATAAATGCCGAAGCTTTAAATAGCGTCACTCGTGGCTTGGTCGGCGATACTGCCTTTGCGGTCCTGCCTGAGATTAGCCCTAGGACATGTCTGGTCTTGACGGTACTGTCTCAAGCTCTCCCCCTGATCAAGCTCTTCAGACGGCCTACCTGGGAAAATTTCATCGGAGCTGTGACACTATGCGGATACTCGTCGTTCCTTTTCAGCTGGCATGTGCATGAAAAGGCAATTCTCTTGGTCATCATTCCCTTTAGTCTGATTGCCTTGACGGATCGACGACACCTCAGTGCATTCCGACCACTGATTGTCGCGGGCCATGTATCGCTGTTCCCACTGCTTTTCACTCCCGCAGAGTTTCCGATCAAGACGATATATACGGTCTTCTGGTTGGTGCTGTTCCTCATTGCCTTTGATCGCCTGGCACCGGCATCGAACAAGCCGCGAGTTTTCCTCTTGGACCGATTTAGCACGATTTACATTGCAATCAGCATCCCTCTCATTGCGTATACGTCACTGTTTCACCAAATCATATTTGGAAAGCGACTAGAGTTCCTCCCCTTGATGTTTACGAGTTCCTACGCGGCGATAGGAGTGGTCGGCAGCTGGGTGGGATATATGGTTGTGTATTATACGTCATGAAGACAGTCTTTGGAAGAGAAAAAGTCGAGGGCAAAATGATACCCAAAAACTAGATAGATTAGAACCGCTTGAAGCATTTTTTTATCCTTTATTGTCGCCGTGCTGTAGACATCGTAGCTAAATTTTATGCGATGCCTGAAGTGCGGCATTGAAGCCGGCTTAGTCACCAGGTAGGGTCGGGACGTGTGGGGCGCTCCACGTGAGGCGAGGCTGAACGATTCCCGTTTGTGTTTGGCGGGTGGCGCTAACGCTGAGGCTGGGCGGTGACATGGACAGGGAATGCGACAAGAAACACAAAGGGCCAGTGTTTGGAGTACATAGGATTGGGCAGCAGCAAGCAGTGAGCAAATGGAGTTGATATGGCTTGCTCAACAGGTAAGACGAAGCTTTCTGTCAGATTTCTTTTAATAGACGATGCGCATGATCGTAGGCGGAATGACGTCAGGGCTAGTGCGTCGAGTTGCCCAATTTGGAAATTAGGGGATTTGTGAGAACATGGACTGTTGCTGTATCTTGAGGCCGTATATAATATCAGTTTGCAAGGAAGAACTGATAATTTTTAGTGGTGTGCTGTAAATGTGCTACTGCGTGGAAGAAAATGGCGGCGCAGCTGCAGCTTCAAACGGCGTTGAATGCACACGTCGCGTCTCTCACACCAGAGTGGCTCCCGAGGAGGAGAACCAGCCCGGCTCCGCCAATTCGACCTACCTGCCGCCGCCGATCCGCGTCGTGCACGTAGCGAGGCGTAAAATGATGAAAATTGGGCAAATAATCTCAGTTCAATTTATACATGATTCAGTGGAAATATGGGAACAAAATGAGTGCAAAAAAGGCGAGCTTTATGATCATTTGTGGCATGGTTGTGCGTGTTGAAAAGTAAAAGTTGGATCAATGAGTTTCGGGCTATTTTTCGCATCTTTTTGCTTAGGCCCTTATTTTTGGGGGAGGACGGGCTGCGGAAGGCCGGGGGTGGGAAGGAAGGGGCAAAGAAGAGGGAAGATTGGATGGCGGCAGAAAGCGTTTTTGGGCCGGCATGTTTCCGGGAGGTGCTACGGTACGAGGGCGGTACATGGGCTGAGCGGTGCGATTGGGCGATGGAAGCGCTTACTTGAAGATGACCGTAGAAGAGATTGGTTTGCAGGCGAGAACTGCTGAAGTAGCCGCTGTCTCTGAGACTATGGAAATTATCTTTGTCTAGGCTTCTTCTCACTGTTTCGCTTTGTCTGTTGGTTTCATCGCGACGTCGCAGTACTTTGATGATGCGTGGTGTAACAAGCACATCCTTTGTCTGTCTAACTACCTTACGATTGGCCGTCAAGTGCATCGGCTTCTCATGTTTAGATTCGAGGATTAGCTTTCCTCTATTCTTTATAATGTCTGATCATTTAGTAAGAATAACTGTTCAGATAGAAAAACAGATATGCTCGCCTTTTCCTGGCCTCGTCAGATCAGGTACTCCTCAGGTATCCCTGCTTCCAAGGTACCGACCGAGTACCGCCCACCGCCAGCAGCCAACAACCCCCTTCTGGAGGTGTGGCTACCGAGCGCTAAACCGCTAAACCGCTAAACCGCTAGGCGCTGGTCCCCACGGCGGGACGCATTTTCCTTCGCAGCATTACCTAAAGTCCCGGAACTCGAACTCTAGCTCGTTCCGTGGCAGCTCTTCCTCCCGCGCAATTCTTTTTTTTCTCCTCCTCGTCCCCATCGCTTGCACGTCACTCGGTCGCGTCGTCCTGAGGCTCCAACCCGCGGCCACCACCGCCTCGCATCTCGAATCTGCAGAATATGCCCGCAGCCGATCTCGCCGTCTTCTTGCCCGGACCGCGTTCCCTCTAAAGCCGCCAGTTGCAGCCTCGTGTAAGTGCGAATCGAGCATCTGGACGACCCGCCTCCCAGGCACCGCGACTTTTTCTCTCGGCCCATCTCCACGCCGTCGAAACCACGAGCCACGAGCACGAAAGACAACGAATTTCTCTTATACGGCTTTTCTACATTGCCCATCTGCAGCTTGCTTACAGCCAGAGCCGCAGCTTCGCATCTCGCCCGTGCTTGGCCCGGATGCCTGTTCTACCGGGTCCCTCGATTAGATAACGCGCTAAGCTTCCGGCTTCCTCACCTGCTCCTGATTCGGCCTCGACGCTGAACCTGCAACGCTTCTTTTTCCCTTCGCCGTCACCGACCGCGCTCTCGATCCCAGTCCCGGCTCCCAAACATGGTACGCGATCACCGCCAACCGTCCGAAGATTGCCCGCAGCTCACTTATACGCTACAACAGGTGCTCTATAAACGGAAGCCGGTGCAGTTTCTGCCCCCGGCTGAGGTCGAAGACGAGGACACCGAGGTATGGCAGACATGACTGATTCACCGCTGAGCCGCCTGCAGCAAGCAAGATGGAGAGCAGAGGCTGACTTGGTCTGATGTTGGCTGCGCTTTAGGTCTGGCAGATTCCTCAGACTGGCGAAATATTTGTGTCCTACGAAGACTATTTGAATCGGTGAGTCTGCTGTGTTTCTGGTTCTAGTGCGCCACATTGCTGACGATTTGCCTTCCTACCAACTTCAGAATGGATTTTTACAAACAGGTGATTAGCTTTGACCCTCAGCCGAATCTGTCGCGCGCAAAGTCGTAGAAGCATATACTAAAGCTGCACTTTTCATAGCGTCGGTTCAATGACGAGATCACGGGCCATTCTGGCCTGACTTTCTTTGAGGCCCTCACAAGCGAGGTTTGTTTAACTACCCTCCCATTTTCAGCTGATCCCTAGCTCATTTAGCTGTAACAGCGTGCTGGTGGTCAAGAAGTGGAGGCTGCTTTCCCCGAAGCGCTCAAGGGCCCTATTCTGCGCAAAGTCCAGTTCCAGACCATTTCCCGCCTGGATAACCTCGTGGACATGGTATATGACGAATTCAAAGCCGACTTTTATCCGGGAGAGGATGTCTTTGTTACCCTTGACGAGTTCAACAACGAGAGACGCCCCTGTCTCGTGCGCGAGAAGACAACCTTTGGTGCCAGAATCTTACCAGACGGATCCAGCTCTCTCCCTACAAGCCGGTATCTGGTTGTTCTCGGCGGTGGATCTGGGCAAGAGCAAATCGTGACTGATGATAACCTCAGTCGTGAGCGTGGCGCCTTCACAAAATCCATGCTCCGGTCTTTCATAAAGAGAACAGTTACCAGGGAGGCATGGAATGGCGCGCCATGGCTTGTGAAGAATGATTACGCTGCCCAGTACCACATCGACACCAGGATCCCCCCTCACCTTCGACATGACACTAAAATCCAGGAACGTAGACAGCTTCTGGCGCAGAAGCGCGAGCAGAACTCGCTGGATGGCATAAATGGACATGGTGCCGTGCCGACTGGTCCAGTGCGTCTACCTGAATTGAAGCCTGCTCCCAAAAGCCACAAGGGCAAGCAGACTCCAGGCGGCTCAGGGGCCAAGGGTCTCAAGTGGCCTGGCGATATGGTCCACGATGGTGTAAACGGTGCTGGTTATTCAAGACACGACGAACAAGCTGCTCTGCCACGCGAGCCGACACCTCCGCCCCCGCCTCCTCCACCAAAATATCCTATTGAAGATCTGCAACTCGAGCCACGGACTGGGATTGTGCGCCCTCCGCTGAAATTCATCTGTAGAGATCCTCCCGTCGAGATAGAAGACGATCTCAATCAGCGCCAGACTTATACGATCGACCTTATCCATCGCGGACTCGACATGGAGAGCGTGGGGCCACTCTTGGAGACGTGGGATACGCTCAACGTTTACTGCGAAATCTTCAAACTCGACTCTTTTACCTTTGACGACTTTCTCGAAGCGATGCAGGTTGCTTATACTAGCGGTCCTGTTCAGCTGTTTGATGAGATTCATTGCTCGGTTTTGAAGATTCTCGTTGATTCTGAGACTGACGGCGGCAAGGTGCGAATCACGTTGCCAGAGGTGGAAGAAGAGGACAGCGACGAAGACGAGGACGAGGAAGATGAGGGTGAGGAAGAGAGTGGGGAAGAAGATGCTGCTCAGCCAGAGGATATTCCCGTGGCCAGAGCTACGCGCAGTAGCCTGGCAAAAATCGAAGCGGAGAGGCTGGCAGCTGAAGCAGCAGCTGCTGAGGAGGAAGAGGCTCGAGCGGAGCAGGAGACCAAGAACCGGGCAGAAGAGCTCATGAAGGAGTTTGACTGGATTGAGCACCTGCGAAAACGGAACTTTCAGGATGGCGGCTGGCAGAGAATTATAGTTGGTCTGCTGCACCAACTCTCCAAGAATGAGCGCCAACACAAGGCATGCGAGGAGCTGTTGCAAAAACTCGTACCCTCTGAGATGGTGCCATCCCCGGAGAACGTGAAGAAGCAGTATACCGCGCTGGACATCAACAATCGCGTCAAGGCCCTGCAGATTATCTGCATGCTGACCATGGAGACAAAAGCTGTGCGCGGCTACATGGAAGACTGCAGCGAGACAATGACCAAATACCGCAAAGACAAAATTGAGTGGCAGCGACAGCGAAAGCAAGTGTAAGTTGGCATTTCTACCAGTAGGTTATGATATAGGCATCTTCTTTTACTGACCATATCGCTTTATAGAACTGAAGAGCTTAGACAGCTGAACGAACAGCGTAAACTATTGATGCCCGAAAATGAACCTGTGGAAGAAACAAATGGTACCCCTGTCAAGGAAGAAATCGACGTCAAGATGGCAGATGCGGATGAATCAGTCATTAGCAAAGATGACGAAGCTGAAGACGATCAAGATGAGAGCTCCAAGAAGAAGCGCCGGGGTCGTGTCTTGACAGATAAGAAGAAGAAACATGAAGAAGAGGAGAAGCTCAAAAAGGCCAAAGAAAAAGCGCTGGAAAAGGCCAAGCCGCAGCAGTCGAAGCAGTACATCAAACTCTTAAAAGACATACAAAAGAAGGAGGATATCATCAAAAAGTGCGAGGAGGAAGTCGCCATCATCGACAACGATCTACGCGAGGCCGACTGCCCACGAACCCGCGTACTCGGAAAAGACAGATTTTGGAATCGGTACTACTGGTTTGAGCGAAACGGTATGCCCTATGCTGGGCTGCCCGACAGCTCTACGGCACATGCTGGATACGCAAACGGATGTATCTGGGTTCAAGGCCCGGATGACTTGGAACGGGAGGGATACATTGATCTTCCTGCTGAGCTTCAGAATGAGTACCAAGCCAAGTTCAACATGACAGTTCCCGAGAGGAAGACGATGGAAGAGGGCGGAAGCAGCGTTTTCACCGCCAAGCAATGGGGCTACATCTCCGAACCAGAAGAGCTGGACCAGCTCATCAAATGGCTGGATCCCCGAGGTTTCAACGAGATCAAGTTGCGAAAGGAATTGGTTGCCTATAGAGAGAGGATAGCCACGCACATGAAACATCGAATCAAATGGATCACCGGCAAAGATCTGGAAGCTGAAGAAGACGACAAGAAGGATGAGTCGAAGGATGAGTCAACGCGAGTAGGAACCAGACCAAGAGCTCGGGATAGGACACCAGAGTATCGCAATCCTTTTCGCTGTCTGCAGTGGGAGAACACGATGGCTCTGGACGAGCTGGGTCATCTGCACAGCGAGCCGCCTCCACCTCCGCGATCCAGGAAGCAGACGAAGAAGCGAGAAGCTATGGCTGAACCAGCATCAAGACCAGCCACCAAGACCCGCCGCAAGTAATGGGACATGGTCGATTTTTATCTTACAAGGTTGAATATTGTTTTTGGGCGTTGCATCATTCCGCAGATAGGCAGCGAGCACCCAAATGTACATCTAAGTGGCCAAGTTGACTCTTGGTTTATGAGCGGCGGATTTCCATATCTCTGCTACCATGGAGCGTTTTGTCAGACTATAGCGCATCATAACGATTGGTTAGATGGACTTTGTACTAGAATTAGATAGGAGTTGGGAACTGATATGAGAGAGAGAAAGAAAAAAAGGCATCTTTGTATTTGGTTTTGTATATTTTCTTCACTACCTTCCGTCTTTTGCATGGTGCGGGTATGTTGCGAGGGAGACTTGTATATAGTCCATGGAAGGCTTGGGTATTTGTTCCAATCGAGAAGTTCAATTGGGAATGGCTTGTTTGAAATGAAGGGAGACTTCTATGGGAGCTTGTACTTGCGGGAGGAGTGAATTGGTAAGGACATTTGAGCTATGGAGAGTAGGTAGTTGAGTAAGCTGGAATAATTGTCGCTTTTTGGCCTGGCAACCTTGAATTGTAATGATGATACATAGCCCGCCATTGTCCAAATGGTAGAAAAGGTGGGGGGGGGGAGGACAGAGACGTTTTTTTCCTTTTCTCATATCAGACTGTTATTCGCCATACTATGAAGTCTTCTCAGGAAGACTCGACTTCGAATTAGGGGCTATGTCTGCGCTCTGCCTCGAGCTCTGCCTCTTTTTCACGCAGTATCTCCACAATTTCCTCACGTTCATATGAAGCTGCTTGCGATAGCGGCGTCTTACCTTCGTGATCTGTTGCATTAACATCAGCTCCTTCGTCAAGCAGCATCTTTACAACGCCTTTATGGCCTCTGAAAGCTGCCCACAACAACGGCGTTCTACCTTCATTATCCGCTGCATTAATATCAGCTCCCTTCTTAAGCAGAATCCCTACAATTTCTTCATAGCCTTCAGAAGCTGCCTGCTGCAGCGGCGTCCTACCACCCCTATCCGTTGCTTGAATACCAGCTCCTTTTCCAAGCAGCATCTTCACAATGCTTTCATGACCAACTGAAGCTGCCCGCCACAGCGGCGTCCTGCCTTTGATATCCCTTGCCTCAATATCAGCACCTTTCTCAAGCAGCAACTTCACAATCGCATCATGGCCTTTTGAAGCTGCTAAGGATAGCGGTGTTCTGCCGGTTTCATCCGTTGCCTCGATATTAGCTCTCTTTTCAAGGCACTGCTTAGCAATAGCGTTGAGCCCAAAGAACGACGCCAATGTAAGTTCTGTAGCATTCTCCGAAAGACCTTCCAGATATATATTTTTCTGCAAAATTCGAAACCACAATGAGCGGCTCTTTAATCTTGGATCGCAGATTCTCATAGCGAGAGGTAAAACAGCAGCATTATAACCAATGTCTGCTTCATTGAAATGCGCGATCCAGTTTTCAGCTGCGTAGTCCAAAAAGCCTAGAAGATTCCCGTTACGAACGCGGATTTCTTCTATATCTTTTTGAAACTCTTCATTAGAGTTGAATAAGTCCAGATATATTACACAAAGCTCTGCTAAAGTACTATGTGCATGGCGAAGAGAAATAGAGCGCTGCCAGCCCCTCGATAATGGCAGTTCAGCAGCAAGTGATGTTCTTTCAGCAAGGAGAAACTCTCTTGCAGTTTCATGAATGAAATAGACTCTGTTATGATGTATTGTAATGAACAAGCCACAGCGAGATCTAATTCGTGATTTGAATGATTCTACATCCTCCAAGTCAAGCTCGTATGTATTCTGTGATGTTTCAATCAAATTCATAGCGACATTCATTTCCGCAAGGGTCAGCGGTCGATTGGCAGCCAAAACAATGCTTAGAGCTTTTTGCACTGTCTGGCGTTCCTTAGACCTATTGAGGATGCGCTCGTACGCCTCATTAATACTGCTTGGAAGCATAGCTATAGTGGACTCAACTCCTTTTTGAGTCTTTTTGAAATCCAGTTCTTCCAGATGCTCAAAGATAAGATACACCCAGAGGTAAGTTCTGTTAGAGATATTTTGTAGGCACTTTATCAAATGAGACTGGGTTTCTTCATTGAGATTCCACTGTGCTGATAGTTGATTGACTCGATGTGTGATAACACAGCTAATCTCTCGACTAATTGCTTCCGATTCTTCTTCTCCGGGTATACGGATACGCGAAAATGAACTCAATAAGCTGTGAAATTCCGAGGTAATGTGTTCATAGGGGCGGCATGTTAACAAGTATTTTAACTTGTTTTCCGGGTAGCCGTGACGAAATTGGCTTTTCACATTTTGTATCAAGTCCGCAAATTCAGACTCTGCACACTCATCCAGTGCATCAAGAACTATAATTACAGGCCCTGCCTCAGGATCTTTTATCACATCTCGTAAAATTTGCCAAAGCGATGCCGTAGACCTGGACAGTGCTTGTCCATCCTTATAAAAGTGTGGCATAGCGTGTTTAATTAAAGCTGGTTTTTGAGCGAAGAGCTGATGAAGCAGTCCACATAGTGCTTGTCGAGAAGTATTCTGGTCTTGGTCCTTGAAGAAAAAATAACATATGGTTGCTGATCGGGGTAGTTCGTGATCAATAAGATACTTGGCCAAGACGGATTTCCCGCAGCCGGGATCTGCCGTAACCAGTAAAGGGCCTGATTTTTGACTCATCCACTTTTGGAAGTTATCATGCTTTAGAAACCAAAGGCAGGTATTCTCAGCTCTCTCTTCAACTCGGCCCTTATACCATTCATACGTGGCATCTTTGCTATCAGATGTAAGACGGAATGCACGGTGGCATTCTCTCTCTTCGTCTGAGAATTTCTTAGTAGCCAAGTCCTTATGCATCTGCAGCTGCTCTTTTGCAATATTGCGGTGTTCTTCTACGATGTCGTGAAGACCTGAAAAGAAGTTAGCATATATTGGCACTTGTATTTAGGTCTGCAAAATATACCAAACACAGCCTCGCTAAGCTTCGTCTCCCCTTCAATCCTGCTGGGAGCGATCTGATGAAGGAGATCTTTTGCATATGCTGCAGCTGCCATAGCTGCATAGCCTTGCCATGCTTTATTTTTATGTGAGTCGGAGTAATCGCATATTCCTCGAACAACTAAGCATGGGAAGTAATTCATCAGACCAGCGGCCTCCATTTCAAAGCAAAGGATATTTTTCCTCGCAATAAGGCTATCTCGGACTAAAGCATCTTTCATAAGTGTATTTGCAGAAGCTATTAGACCATAATGGATTGCTGGGTTGTCATCATCGTCGCCTCTTTTGTGTCGCTCAACCAGTGTTGACGGGTCGTTGCCGCATGCCGTGAAGCAATCAACTTCACCTTCGGGTGGATGAATAACTAAAGATTGGTACAATCTATCAGAAGATTCGTCAGGCCGTTGATAATTTCTTCGTAGTCTTGGTCTATTAGCAAGAACATTGTCGATGGCCTTTTGGATTCGGCTCCCCTCCACGTCACGCTCATACTCAGCTTTTAGGCTGTTGACTGCTGTTCGAAGTAATACTGGTGCTTGATTTAAATATCCCAATTCGCTGAAGTCTTCGCCCTGTATGAGTTTTCCGAAGTCGTACTGAACCACAGCTCCCTGTCCGTTACTAACGGCCACGACAACATCGCCAAGACGGATATCATGCTTTGCGCTTGGAGCCCCGCCTCCAATCCCTACCATTAGACCAATCCTAATATTGGGAAAACTGCGCAGCAAATCTTTTGCAACGCCTGTTGCAGATGATAGTCCATATTCGCCATTGGGAAGGACCGCTATCACGACATTATGACGACCGATTCTGCCCAGCTTATAGGTGTTATTGTCGCTGGGAGATAGGTCTTCAGGTGGCGGGTGACTGTCATCTAAAAATGCCTGGGCGGCAACGAATTCAGTCGATAAACCGCATATCCAACCAACAGTGTATTGGCCCTTTGTTGAGAAACTGAGCGGGACTTCCCGGAAGAAGGGCCTCAATGTTTTGTCCTTGTCGTGGCCTTCGTACTCGGGTGGACCTATCTTCTTGCGATTAAGAGAGAGGGGATACCAGAATTCCCATTCCCGCGCATTCTTTGTGAAACTGTAGCTAGGATCGTCATGAGCCGTTGGGAGCTTATCTTTTGGTATAGCGACCGTGAATTTAGATTCAGCCTCGAAGCTGGACCATTCCAGCGTAAAATCTTGGATTGGATCCGCGCAGTCGCTGTGATCAATAATGGGACGCGTAGATAAACTGGCACCGTCTCCGTCGCTTTTTTCCTCTGAGAAAGCGATGCTGTTTCTTATATCTTCTGGGGCTTCCTCTGCTTTCTCTACGTAAGAGAGGGAGAGAAAAGCCAGCGATTTCAGATGTCGAGCAATGTGTTTCCAGAGAAGCTCATACGGCTCTTCTGTCCTACGCTTCTCAACATCTGACGGAACAGAGTTGCAAAGAGGACATGCGAAGGGATCATCTCTCGTCGCTACCCGTCGGTTTCGTCGTATACGTCCCATAATTTGTGAATTTGTGAGCTTATCCCCATGATCGGTTATGAGATGATTTAAGAACTTTGATTTTGTGTCGAACTCTGGCTGATCTTTGCCAGGCTCGCTGTGGTTGACATCGCAATACCATCTCTCTGTGTGGATCTTTTTTGACCAGTTCTTTGAGTGGCGTACCTGCATATGATCCATCCAGGATTGTACACTAATGAAGTACTGGGGAGGCTCAATGCAGTCTTCAGAAATGCAGATATAAGGTTCAATATCTTGATCAACATGAGTACTATCCATATGTTAAAAATTTAGAATACAAGCTGAACAAGGACTGTTGCTTTCACATACCTCCAAGCGAGCGTTGTCAGGGAATGTGGATTCAGAGGCTCGGCGCAGATAGCACAAGGTTGGGATCTATTTCTGTCTCTTTGCTTCGGTTTAGGAGGGTTGTCGTATTCATTGAGCTGGGCATCTTGAATAGTTGAGCCTCTGCTGATAATAGTACTCGAAGGATATCTTGTAGTCTGTTTGATACGTTCCACTGCAGAGGGTGAGACTGCAGAATGAAGCGTTTCAGGGCCTCGCGCGACCTTCCTTTCGTGTCTCTTGGGCACCATATCTTTCTTGAGGTGTGATACCGCCGGAGCGGTTATCCGTTCTTCGTGCTCCCCCCCTGTGACTTCCAAGTCGTCTGTGTCCTTCCGGTGATACGCAAGCTTCTTATTATGCTCTTGCATGTACTGTAGCGAAATCCCCCGTGTATGAATGGAAGATCCAAGCTGGCTGCAAAGGCTCTCCCGCGCGCCGGGGAATCTTTTTTGCACAAGCAAAAGATATAAAGATTCATGCTGGTCACTGCGACTATTTTGCTTCAAGCGATCACTATGGCGTGCTGAGCGGCGGATGTTCGCCGATAAAATGAGAAGTCGATCTATTGCCGCTTTTATGGCAGGCAGTCCAACGCTCGATTCTGATATTTCTTCCGCGTTGTCGACAGAATTTACTGTAGACAGGTCAGTGCCTTCTCGTGGCATAATAATGAGGTATAAACACTACCCCAAACGAAATTATCTTGCATCATGTCTAGCAGCTCGAGTACCATATCTTTGATCTCTATGTGGGGAGTCAATCGCGCATCAAGAGACGCCCGTGGCACGGCGAAAGCTCCAATGTATGCTGCCCATTGGTTGAATCGCCCCCATTGCTCTTCCATTTCCAAATAATTATCTCCCTTTGCGCCATCTGCTGCTTTGAAGTAATCTTCAAAATGCTTTGTACAGAGCTGTGCAGCGTCAAAAATGGGCTGGCTCGATTCGTGTACCACAAATCCTTCCTGCATTTTTTTGATTTGCGAAGAGTCAGCCATGGCAACGTTTTGCAAACCGATCAGGATAAACTCTCGTTGAGCTTCCAATTCGAATTTTCTATGTTGATTGAGATATGCAGCTATTGAGATGCTGAAGACATCGTCGCGTTTGGCTTGTCTGATGTTGACACAAAACACGCTGGTGAGGGGAAAATGTTGCCGAACAGGATAATTGTTAGGCTACTACCTACCTATCTGGGATTATGAGGGAATTAAGTACATGTACAGTACGTGCGCGGATATATGTAGTCTGTACATGCACCTTAGTTGCATCGCAGTTATTTATCTGATCATTCAACCCCTCGTTGAGCTTACGCTCAACTCAGACCTGGCTCTTTCTGCCGGAGAACAGTGATTGTCAACAAATTAAAATTGTCTATCGGCATATTTCGCTTCTCTCTCTCAGGTTTCCTAGTGCTCCCGGCGGTCGCGTGCTTTTTAGCTCGAACATTCGTTAAGATGCAGCTTTACGAAGCAGATGTGCAGCTATTTTTAGCTACTGTCCAGGCTTTCGTCGACGTGCTGCCGCCTTGCCCGAAGCGAAAATCGAATGCAGCTCAGAAAGACGAGTCAACCGAAGCCAAGAACCGTTTGGAACGCGATAACTTTATAAGAATATTGAGGATCGACATGACGGAGGTATCTGGAGACTCGACCAAGGATCGTATGATGTGTGACGTGCCGGATGGCGACGCTTTCGAGAAAGCAAGGGAAGCTCTGGAAGATCTCCTCCTCATGATGAATGAGCGGGTCGATGACGGTATCCCAAAAGAGGATTCGGTAAGTTAAATTTACATAAAGTGCGCTTATAGCGAGAGTGTATTCTAGCTTTGATTGCTCTACTACACCATGATTTTCAGTCCAGGGTATTTGCTAAGATGATCCTAGAATGACCCTCCTCCAAACTTCGCCAAGCTATGTGCCCTGAAAGCCCTGTTGCAGCCTCACAACTCGATTCCTACAACTGAAGCCTCAATCACCCTGCCTCATACGATATCAACTTGGATAAGTTGGCCAAGAGAAGGCACCGAGCCAGCACATTATCGCAGAATAACAAAGACAGTGAAGCAATTTAAGGAGACAATGAGAGACATACATATGGCCAATTCATATCTTGAGTCAACTCAAGTTGAAATTAAACAACCCTACTATCACTCTCATCTGTCTCAAGAGGATACATCATATAAGAAAAGGGCTTTGGACGACATACAGCAAGCGCACAGGCTCTGCGAGCTCGCTAAGAGTCTCGTCAAAGTCTTCAAAAAGGCCCCAGTGCCATGCCAGCTGAATCACTCAGCTCATATTCACTTGTCTGGTTTTGAAAAGGACGAGATTGACATGTTCATTTCTATATGCGACGAACCAGAATTCAGGAAGTGGCAAATTGTCCACTGGGCCAATTCAGGCTCACTCAAGTCTCCAGATTTACAACATAATCCTATGAGTTCTTTCTGTTCTTTACTGAAGACGTCACTCAAGAACCGTTCTAGACTACGGATGCAGCTTCAACGGGACGGCTGTTGGAGCAGTCAAAAGCGAGAGACCAGTGACCGGTTTATAAAACTAAACGTTCCGAAAAAGAAACTTTCCAACTGGCTCCGACCGGGGAAAGATGGAGAAACAGTCACGACAGGGCTATACAAATTAACAAATAAAAAGAAACTCTATCTGGCGTTAAAGATTGCGAGATCTCTGCTCTGTCTTCTTGGAAGTCCGCTTATCCGAAGCCCCTTGACGAGCCAAAGAATCTTCATTGATGAAACTGCTGACGAAACGTCTTACGATCTCAATATTAAGCCATACATCCTTGAGGAGCTAAACAGGTGCCTACACGAAGAAGAGTCGCAAAAATCTGCGGGAGCGCAATCAGCTATGCTTTATCTTGGGGTCCTCTTCTGGGAAATATTTATAGGAGAGGAGGTTGAAGTCCTCGAGGATGATAAAGAGGATTATGAAGCTGAGGACGAAAATGGGATTCAAACTTTATTCAACGCGCTAACCCGCGCGGAGGTCAATAAACGAGAATCGGACTTTACCGACAGATCCTGCCTCGATCTTATTGCCAATTGCCTCAATTTATATCCAGATGCTGAAGTAGTGGATGCGGAATTTCGTACTAATTTCTACGAGAGTATCGTTGAGCCACTAATCACGTCTTTTTCAGCCTACTCATTCCCCAATAAAGCAGAAATAGCCGTAAAGAATAAATCTGCTTCGAAACCTACAAGCTTGAATAGAGATTTTAACGCACGTCAAAACATCGACAATGAGATACGGTTCCAAAAAGGTGGCTTATTCGACACATATGACCAAACTGATGATCAGAAGAGGTTTGTCCTGTCGAGTGTCTTCACGTTCATAGTCCTAACGGTTTCATAGGACACAGACTGATAATAACACAAAAGATTTTGTTTCTCGTATGTCAAGATTTATGGCCAACTACATACTTCCACTACCCGACGATCCGGTAGAAGAAATCACATCTGACTCTGATCCTTTGAAACGAAATATTCGGATAGCCGTTCTTGACACAGGCTTCTGCGTCGATAGCAGGGACGAATTAGTTAGTGAAGGAGAAGAGCGAATAGTTCAGAAACGAAACTTCTTCAGTACAGACGAAGACGATCATATCGACACCTATAGTCACGGAACACACGTAATTAGGTTATTGCTTCGATTTGCGCCTAATGCAAAAATTATTCTCGCCAAAATATCCAAGTCCAAACACGAGGTTGCCAAAAGTCATCAGATCGTCGAGGTAAGAGTTGTCAACCAGTCTCAGGGTCGGCAATTAACAATAGTCTATGACAGGCGTTGAATTGGGTCAGCTCTGATGAACGCAAGGCTGATATCATTGTCCTTTCCTTTGGGCTCGACCCAACTTCAGGAATGAAAGAATCTATTAAGAGACTCGTTGAGGCAGGTAAAATTATATTTGCTGCCGCTTCCAATAGTGGAGGTAACCAAACCAGGGCATTTCCAGCTAATCAAGATGGTGTTTTCTGCATCCATGTCTCGGATGGGTTAGGCAACAAGGTTGGAATTAATCCGACCCCCGTAAGCGATGACAACTTCTCTACTTTGGGAAACGCCATTGATTCGAAGTGGAAGGGGGACGAAGTCTATATCAATGGATCATCTTTCGCTGCACCCGTCGCTGCAGCTATTGCAGCAAATGCCCTAGAGTTTATTAGACATCACCTAACCGCCGCAGGCGATCGCCCAATGGAATTCTACACTCCCAAAGTCATGAGAGACTTATTTCAATGTCTCTCTGATCGTATAGACGGCTACGACTATGTAAAACCTTGGAAAAGGTATCTTTGGGATAACAAGACCAACATTGAAGAAATCTGCACTGCTTTAAGAGCTCTAGAGAGGTACGGAGCGAAATGGTGGATCCAGAGGACATCTGAAACCTCATTTCCCGGGTTCGGAAAACCACGTTGCGATCCAGAAGATGGAACTGATTAGATTTTCAAAGACAAAAAGTTGCATAAATATCATCAGGCATAAAAGTCCTAGTACAGAAGGCTTCTACACCGCCAGGGTGATGTATAATTAAGCTAGATCAGACGAGCGAATCCTTTTAACCCAGCATTCTTCGAGAGAACCGTGCTGTTTCTCAGCTTCTCTTTGGGCCTCTATTTCCTCATCAATGGTAACATCTTCAAACTCAGCCAAGTTCTTTGTTGGTCTCGCTTTGTCATCAAGCATCTCCGCGCCTTCCGTGAAAAGCTCCCCTTCAAGCTTCTTGTCCCTGCTAAACGGACTTCTCCTCTTATACCGATATTTTTTTACGCGGAAGCCTACCACGATACCAGTTGACTGAAATCCGAGGGACTGGTTCTTCTCCGTGTTCACAGTTCCCTCAATTCCGACGGCTACCGACGTTTGCGGCACGCTCACCCCCGCTTTGGTGTCGGCATTGGCATTCTCAGCAGCCTCGAAGCTAAATATCAAATTCGTCGCCACCTTCAGCCCCGTAATAATGTATACAGGCTTTCTGTATCTGGAGCCGATGATGTATTCTTGCACAGTTTGGGCTGCCAAACACTTGGCCGCCCACTCATCCGTTGGGTCAAAATACGTGGTCACAATGTTGTCACAAGAGAAAGTCTCCTTGTTGCTCCGGTCGCCGCCGGCGCTGGTGTGGCCACCCACGCCACTCAACCCCAGACCTTCGGCCCAGGCGCCAAACTTGCCCGCCAGTAGCTGCTGCCGCGTCGCGTGGAAGCCCGCTTGTGGCGTCGGCGTGTAAATTTCACTATCGGGCACAGGCTCGTACTCTGCCTCCTGTTTATTCAACGGCACGAGCTCGACGAGGTTCTTGACAACAGTACCGAGCCGGAGAGCTCCACCGGTGGCGGTGATATTGAAGTGAGGGGCAACATGGTAAGTCAAGACGCGGGGTTTGGAGGATGCCATGATAAGTTCAGACCAGAAGTTTTAGTGGTAAAATGAGACAAACTGAGAGATTCGTTATTGCGGGATGATATATTGTATCGGTGTAAGCCAAGGTTTAACCGGATATTTAGTTGTCAGGGCGAATACAATCAATAAATAGATGGTCCTCAGACTATCCCGAGAACCAGTATGGTAGTTGCAGTTTTTCGCATTGAGAATTCCACGTCATGCATCTCGTGGTATGTGTAACAGGAAGGCTCGCTCGGAGGCCCAGTCCCGTGGTCACAGGAGCGGCGCTTGTGTGACGATCCGGTCCCTAGGTCCTAGGTTATCGTTATAGGGTAGGGGATTCCTAAGGGATAGATGCGTGTGTCTATGTTAGCAGAGAGGATAGGATATCTATTATTAAGTATATTGCGTAGTTACTTAATTAGTAGATAGAGTATAACCTATATTTAATACTATTGTGTTATTAATAACTGACTGTTTAAGCTATTTAATAAGTATATTTTATTTTAATTTATATAGTAAGTTATTTTATAAGGACTAATATAGCTTATTAATTTATTATTTTAAGGACCGCTTATATATATTAGTCTAGTATATAAGACCGCTGGCTTATTATTAGTCTTCCTTTAATTAGTCTTATATTTTAAGGTTATCCTAAGGTATATACTGCGTTATATTCCTTAAGAGGTTAAGTTATAATATAATGCTCCTTTTTTAAAGGTCTTATCCTTAAGGCCTATTATATAATATTTATTATTATACCTTATAATAGTGTATTTTTATTAATAAGTAATTTTTCCTTTTTATATTTTCTTTTTATTATTTTCCTATAGCTTTTATTAGGAAGCGCTATAAGGCCTTTTCCTTAGCTAAGTATATTCTAAGCGTAAGTATAGTAGCTAATATACTATATATTTATTACTATTATTTAAAATTAACTTATATTATATTTAATGTATTTAATTACTGCGCTAACTATATATAGCTAAAGAAGTTATGTAATAGGATTATAGTAGTAAGATTTTATAAGTTTTTTCCTTAGAATATTTAAGTAAAGATTAATTATTTTTAATAAAAAGAGTATTTATATAAGAGAGTGTATTAAAGTGTAAGGAAGAAAAGACTAATAATTATATTAAGTTTTTAAATACTTAAATATTAAAATTATAATTTAAACTTATAAAGGAGTTAAATTATTTATTATATATTTATAAGATATAAAAGAAGGTAAAGGAGTAGGGTAAAGAGTTATTTTATTAGGGGATAATTAAAGAGGATACAGCAGTAGCCGCTAAATAGTCTTTTAAATAAGTTACTATTTTATATTTAAGGCCTAGTTTTATTTCTAATGGCCTAGCTTCCTTTAAGTAAGTTAACCTAAGCGCAATTAATTTAGTATTATTTAGGCTTTTAAATTTTAATAGATTTTATTTACTATTGCCTGTGTATTTTTTAAATATTTAATAGGTTCTTAGCTATTTATATTATTATTATAGTTTTTTTATTTTATTAAGTATTTATATAGCTTATTTTAATTAAGCTTAAATTTAAGAATTTTTTTAATTTTATATTCTTTTTTTTCTTTTTTAATTATAATTTTATTATAAATAATTTTACTTATATTTTATTAACTAGAGCTTTTTTTAAAAGCAAGATATGGAAAATTAAGTGAAGTTTTGCTCTTTATTTTCCTTTAATATTAGGGATATTAAGCTTATAATTAATTTCTTTAATTTTCTTTATAATTTTATAAGGTCTTACTTTTTTATAGTTTAATTTATTACTTAGCTAATTTATTTTAATATTAGCTTATTTATTTCCTTTTATATATTAATAAAGGTAAACTATATCTCCTTTTTAAAGGATTAAACCTTTAAGCTTTATTTAATTTATATACTTTTATATTTATATATATATTAGCTTAAGTTATACTTATAGTTTTTTATATAGTTTAATTATATCTTTAGCCTTAATTATTACTTTTTTTATATTTTTACTATTATATAGCGGTTTATATACTTTAGGTTTAAAGCTATAGTTAAGGAAAAATAAGGATTTTCTAATAGATTTTAATAATATGCTATTATATAAGAGTTAGGCAATGGGTAGCTTCTTTACTTAGTTATTTTATTATAAATTAATATAGTATTATAATTATACTTTAATAATTTAGTTAATTCTTTTTATTTACTTATTTATTTAAGGGTAATATACTATATTAGCTTTATAGTTTATTTTTAATTTAATTATAAGTATTTTTTAAAATTTAAAAATAAATATTATTTTTTAATTAAAAATAATATCTTTTAGTAATTTATAGTTTATGCTAATAAATCTTATAAAGATATATATAAGGTTTTTAATATTTATTACTTCCTATAATAAACCATACACTAGATAGTTAGTATAGGGTAGATTCCTAAGGGATAAACCTAGTAGATAATTCTAGGTTTATATTAGCGAAGCAGTTAAGAAACCTAATAAATAATATAAGTAATAGTAAATAATATTATTAAATAGTAAGTAATATAAAGTATATTACAATTTTAATTCTATATTAATAACTAGCTATTTAAGTTATTTAAATAAGCGTAAAGAAATAAACTTATATATTTAATTAATTTAAATAGGATTAAGGGAATATTCCTTAATTTAGTTAAGGATTATTATTTATTTTATTAATCTTATAGTAGATTAAGAAGTTAATTCTTAATCCGGCTTTAATTAGTTACCCGGTCTTAAGTTAATCTAGTTCCGCTTACCCTATAGGCCTATTATCGCAACCATAAGTGTTAGGTTATAATATAATACTCCCCTCCTATTAGTCTTATCCTTAAAACCTTACTTATTTAAGTATAAGTATCCACTCCGGCCTTTCTTACCTTATTATTAATTTCCTTTATTCTTTTATTATTTAAATATACATATATTAACAGTTATAATAGGTATTTAAAAAAAGCCTTATCCTAAGACAGAGCGTTATAACATTCTTTTAGAAATTATCTTATCTTATTTTATTAAAATAAAGGATTGCACTTATTATTTAAATAAGAAGAAATATTATTTCCTTAAATATTAAATATTTAAAGAGGATTTTACTTAGTGTATTAAGTATATAAAGGAAAATAAATCTTTATATAATACTTGCCCTTTAATTACTGCTTAACTGCGGAAAATCGCTTTACTTTATGCTTAGTTTAAGGATAAGTTAGAGGCAGCGGAGGAACGATGAAAAGCTATTAATGCTAAAATTAAGTGTATTAGGAAATAGAAATGACTGTAGTTAGAGAAAATAACTTATGCTATTGCGCGGGGAATTAATAATTTAGAGGAGTTAGAGTGGGTTAAGTGTAAGGAGTAGGAAGCAAAGGCTGTTTATTAGGCTGCTTTATTAGCGCTTAATTTTACTATCGGCCTATCCTAGTTTATTAATGCTATTAATTAGTTATTCTTTAATTTAAACTTATTATTATTTCTACCCTTAGAGATTAATAAAATTCCTATAGAATTATTTAAGTGTTCCTCTTAAGTTCTTTTTTTAAGACCTAAGAGTCTTTACTAAAATTATATTTTTTCTATTTTATAAGATATTCCTATTCTTTTATTTCTTTATTTATTTATATATAAAGTAATTTTTTAATTTTATATTCTTTTTTAATGTCTTAAATAATAATTTTATTTATAATTAATTTACCTATTTCTTTATTTACTAATGCTTTTTTAAGTAATAATATATAAAAGACAGCTGTTTTTAACCTTATATTTTTAAGTAAGTTTAGTTTATAGTTAACTTTACTAATTTTCTTTAAAATTTTAAATAGTTTAAGTTTTTTAAAATTTAATTTATTACTTAGCTTATTTATTTTAATATTTAGTAATTTTTTATTATATAAATATTATAGTAAGTAAACTATATCTCTCTCTTAAAGGGTTAGTCCCTTAATCCTTATTTAATTAGTGTATTCCTTTATATACTACTTAAAGAATTTAAGTTAAACTTTAAGTTTTTCTTATAATTAAATTATATTTTCTATAAGAATACATGCATTATCCGCATTTAAACTATCGCGGGGTAATCTATAGGCTTTTAATATAAACCTATAATTAGTGTAAAATAATATAACTCCTATAGTTTTTATTATAAAGCTATTATATTATATTTAAGTAATTAGTAATATTTTAACTTAATTATTTTATTAAAGGTTAATATAATATTATAAGTATACTTTAATAACTTAATTTATTTATTTTATTTATTTATTTATTTATAAATAAAATATAGTGCTTAGCTTATAATAGGTTTTAAGTTTAGCTATTAATTCTTACTAGAATTTAAATA